>NC_140374.1:1597500-1777500 GCF_054491055.1 Hypomesus nipponensis
CTGACACTGGCTGTCCCTGTTTCTCGCACGCTGGAATTGGCAGACTGACTTAGAAATTAGGAACTTACTTTCGTTTGTCACACGGCCACGCCCCTAGCTCGTATCTTCTTACAGTGTAGATTCCTTCACACACACACATTCACACGCACACGCACACGCACACTCAAGCTGGCCCATACACAAGCAAGCACACACAAATTGCTTTCACTCTCATTTGTCACTGTTAATCAGTAATCTTTTTGTGTACACAGGTGAAAGGCAGTTTAACAAATAAAAGCATAGTCTGTGGCACAAAGATAGGGAAACAACAAATAGAACTTGTGAGTCCTGCCATCATTTGAGGCGCACCGATGAGTAGTTGGACAGGTTTAACTCATGGGCGCAGTCGATCACTGTCAAAGGCTTCTAAGAAAGGTTGACATAAGGAGAGGGACGTGTGCACGTGTGTGAGACTGCGTGTGTGAGAGAGAGACTGTGAAAAAGAAAGAGAGACTGTGTGTGTGTGTCTGCCTTCACTTGCATGCAGTCATGATTCCATGGGTAAAAGTGCGAGCAGTACAGTGCATGCATGGTCATGCTTATCTCAGTTGTGAAAGTGAGTCTCTAATTGTATTATCTGTTTTTTTTTGTTTGGTTTGTAAAATCTCCCTGACAAAAGATACAGGTTGGGTGAGCGTGTCCTTGGATCTGATCCGACACTTGTTACTTGTGACTGAGCAGCTGAAATGAATCCTGTTCCAAGTAACAGTTTTCTGAAACAATAAAGTCAAATTCTGAAGTAAATCAGAGGCCCTTCAAAAAACAATGGTGTTTTTTTTGCTCATGATTGCAAGGAAAAGACGGAAAAGATTGGTTGACTACACAGTCCTGACATGACTAAGAATTCAGTGACTAAACATCTTGTCTGGAGCAGAGGAGAACTAAGTTTCAGACCAAGACTACATGAAGACAGGGATGATTTCCTTCACACAGCAGGTTGGTTTCAAACCCACAGACTGAAAAAAGTTCATAAAACCACAAACAATCCAAAACTAACAGGCAAAACCAGGGTCAGAAAACAGGCAGAGGTCCATACAGGAATTCAACCTTTTTAGACGCTGGTAGAGATAAGGAAGAATGCTGACGGCATGATCTAGCAGGGAGTAGAGGAACAGACAGGGTGCAATGGGCCAATGGAGTCAATGGGCACAGGTGAAGCTTGCAATGCTGATTGTTCTAAATTGAGGGGCGTGGTTGAAAGCCTAGGCTGACACCAACCTCCCAGGGATGAATCCTTACAGAACAATAGAATGAGGTTCATCATAGATGAGATTATCTTGTGCACATTGTTGCTGTTGTTCCAAAGACAGACAATGTTATATCTTAGACCCCTGGGAAACACAGTAAAAAATAGTTTACTGCAACATTACAATCAAGTTGTGAGACCAGTCTAATCATGTATCTAGCATACTGCAGGTTGGGGAGCCATGAATCTGATGTCTCTCTCTGCAGGAGGAAGAAGGGAGTGGAAGTGAAAGAGAACTGGTTAAATAGAGGTCTATTTAGCTGAAGTAGTTGTAACCATGGTTTCTTGACAGTTCTTCTGTTATATCAACACCAGACCTCAAAAGAAACAGAGTGACATTAAAAGGAAGCAGGGAGATACAGCAAATCATCTGGTCCAAGTGTTTTCAACCACAACTGTGCTACTCAGAAAGAGCAGCACAGCAATGACAAATATGCTGCTCTGATAAACCATTAACTAAAGCTAACATTAAGTTACTATTAAGTTTACTGTAAGATAACCATTAACAGTTTGATGAGATGACATTCAGAAATAGAGAGATGTGTGCCAGGTTACAATGACCACATGGTGTCTGCTAGAGTAACCAGACTTTGACTCTCCATTCTGAGACCTCGACAATGCTTAGATGCTGCAGTGTCAGCATAACCTACCCTGGTCACCAACTCTTTACGCCACTTCCCTGTAACCAGACGCTGCGGTCCGTCACGGAAAAACCTTGCGGCTCAAGAACAGCCTCTACCCTATTGCAGCCGGCCTCATCAACAAGGCCCTAGACCCACACTGACTCTGACTGGTTAGTCCTGCTCTGAAGACACATATCTTCTATTGTTCATTTGTCTATTTTAACAAAAAAAATCAAATTTTTGTACTTGCTTGTTTGGTCATTGCACGTTTCTGAATCATCAGACCAAAGCCACTGCCTGATAGTGATACCCTCCCTGGTAGCTAACCTGTTTCTGATACTGACTCTGAATTAACTGGACAACGAGATAAACATCTCCGGCATTCAGTAATGTGTTCAGATTGCTCTGCTGTATCAGATTGGGATGGGTGAGGTTTCCTGTGTAGGGCTGGGAGAACCGAATGATCGAGCGTTGGGATTGAACTCCTGCTGTGAGGACATCTGGCTGCCTGCTCATCTCACTGGGTTGATTGCAGCGATCAGACCTGTGGATTTGAAAAGCTTGTTTGAAATGTAAATTTGTCCGAAACAGTTCATGGAAATGTGGGATGCAAAATAGCTGTAGGTGAGAAGGAATGGAGAGGAATGCCGAAAGAGAAATCGCCTTTAATTGTTGAGGTAAGAATAGAGGCACAAAAAAAGGTCTACTCTTCAACCGCCAACCCCCACCTGGTGTGGCGCCCTCAGATGCACCCCCCAGGTGATTTCTGTTATGACATCTTAAATTGTGGTGTTGTATTGGATTTTGTTGTGAAGCACTTTGTGATTTTTATCTGTGAGACTGAGGTGCTATACAAATAAACTTTACTTACTAACTTACATTATGTACATTTAATAGCATGCATTTAATACCAATACATGTGTATGTATAGGTTGGACAGGTCTGAAAACAGAATAGTCCATGGTAGGCGGGGGATTATTATTTTGTATTGGGGCGGTACCCAGATTTGCGCTTTTTGGGGAGGGGAAGGGGGGGGGGGGGGGGGGTCTGTGCTGGTGATACATCTTGCCCAGGGCGCCAAATGTGCTAGGACCGGTACTGTTGGTTTGCGTTCGTCACTATACGTCTTGAATGACTAGTTCTAAGGATTTTGTGTTTTACACCAAAAAACTGACGTTGTTCTCTTATATTCTCTTAAAAAATTACATATGAGAACGCTGTCTCCCCTCCGTTTGGTTGCGATATCAAGACGAAATCTTTCACTTTTTGATTCGAGTGGTTTGTGCGCGCACTCCTGCGAGGGGGTGCTTTTGAGGGCGAGGTGCTTCTGGAGGCACAACACCTGTTCTCGCCATCATTTCAACGATTTAAACTGGCTTTGGTTAGCGTACTACGTGGGAAACGATTCACCGCCACTTGGCGGCACTGTGGCCAGGACGTCAGAATAATCACACCCAACCGAGCTAAATGACGAGGTAGAATTTCATAACAGAACGCCACATCCGTTGACCGCTGCCGGTGTCTGCAACGTAAACAAGCTTTAAGGTAATGCCAAGGGTTTTTACAAGTTTATACTACCAAGAATGCAAAATGTATGACCAAACATGCTTTCTGAGTCAGTCGTTAGTTTAGGTAGTATGCATGCAGTACAGTAATTATTTTGCACTTCGCCAGTCTTTTAAGAAAAGCAAGCCCCAAACCTGATAGCAAGTTACAGCTCCCAGTTTCTCACATACAAGCAAGTTATGAAAACTCAGAAAATGCTTAACAACATTCCTACGTTATAGTGATCTGTGGTCTCTCCAGATGCACACACTGAACCCTCCCTCCCTCCCTCCCTCCCTCCCTCCCTCCCTCCCTCCCTCCCTCCCTCCCTCCCTCCCTCCCTCCCTCCCTCCCTCCCTCCCTCCCTCCCTCCCTCCCTCCCTCCCTCCCTCCCTCCCTCCCTCCCTCCCTCCCTCCCTCCCTCCCTCCCTCCCTCCCTCCCTCCCTCCCTCCCTCCCTCCCTCCCTCCCTCCCTCCCTCCCTCCCTCCCTCCCTCCCTCCCTCCCTCTCCTTTAGGGTAATCTGCATTTACCAGGGACATCACCCCCATGTTGCGTGTTATCGTGAGGTCCCTGTGTACGCGGTGCCAAGCCCTTCCACACCCCTCTCTCCTGAGCAGGCCCTGTTCCACCTCTGGCCAGCTGGAGAACACAGAGACGGTGGAAGCCCTCTATGATCTGTCCGTGGACATCCAGAAGATCCGCCAGCTCAAGGGCTGGGTGCTGCTCCAGAGCCCTGCCTACGTCAGCCAGACCGCCCAGCTGCTGAGGGACCTGGGGGCGGTAGGGCCCGTGGTCGCCCGGGTCCTGGAGCTGTTCCCCGAGGCTGTGCTCTGCAGCCCGGATGAGATGCTGGCCCAGCGAGAGCTCTGGAGCTCTGTCTGCCCCAACCCCAAGGAGCTGGTGGGCATCATCGAGAAGTTCCCCGCCTCCTTCTTCACCTCCTCCTGCCACCACAGCAACCAGCGGGAGAACATCACCTTCTTCCGGAGCCTGCAGCTGAACAGGCGCGTGGTTGCCAAGCTGATGGCCAGCGCCCCGCAGAGCTTCAGCCGGCCGGTGCAGCAGAACCAGGTGATGGTGAAGACTCTGCAGGAAGCCTATCTGGAGCTGGGCGGAGAGGAGGCCAACATGAGGGTCTGGCTTCAGAAGCTGCTGAGCCAGAACCCCTTTGTGCTCCTCAAACCCCCCGAGGTGCTGAGAGACAACCTGCTGTTCCTCAGCGCCCGCGGCTTCTCCGCAGCCCAGCTCCTCCGCCTGCTCTCCAAGCTCCGGGGCTTCGTCACCGAACTCAACCCCCACAGCATGCGCCTCTCCCTGGCCTACTCTCAGGACACGCTGGCCTGCTCAGACGCTGACCTTCAGGACATCGTCCTCCGCTGCCCGGCTCTGCTCTACTTCCCCGCAGCCGTCCTGGAGGAGAGGATCCAGGGGCTGCTTGGCGCCGGGGTCAGCCTGGCCCAGATCATACAGACCCCGTCGGTGCTGGAGCTGACCCCCCAGATCGTCAGCTACCGCTTCCAGAGACTGAAGGCTCGCGGCTACAGCGTGGGGACAGGCAGCCTGGAGGTTCTCAACGGCACCAAGAAAGACTTTGAGGCGAGCTACAGCAAGCTGCAGCTGCGCAGGGAGAGGCCTCTCTTCAACCCTGTGGCTCCGCTGGCGGGAGACGACTGAAGCCGGCGTGAACGTGGGAACTCTGATCAGGTTGATTTATTGGTAATGGATGGAAAGTGGATTTGAAAGGGAACGAGTCCTAAAACTTCTACAGTACTAAAGTGGTGCTAGTTATGCCGAGAACACAGTGAACAAACGAACCTTCATTAATCTTGTGGAATATATGGGGTTTCTGATGTGCTCATCCTAATCACAATCGGTTGATTCAGCGCCTGGTTAACATCCTGTCTTATAATAGGGGTGGATGAAATCAAGCATTCTGATTGGTTGAGAGGGAGTTCCGGGGTGTGCGTTATTGAGCGATAAAGTACTGTACGCCTTTCTACATTTACATTCGGAGAGTTCCATATTAGTGAGGTTTGGCTGTTGGATTGCACTTTAGAGCAGGTTTGATTTATGCCCTGTCTGTTTCCCGTATGTCTCTCTGTCGGTGCCTACTCCCTATCACTGTGGAAGAAAAGGGATTTCCCACGCGCTCATCTTAATCACCATCAGTAGATCAGCTATTACCTTATCACCTGTTCATATATCCTGTCTTATTATTCACATGTCTGTGTTCCTCCTGTAGCCTACTGTGTTCTGATGATGTCACAGTTCTGTGATGTAGGATCCTCCTGCCTCTAATAACAGACACCTGTTGGCTGTTTGTTATCTTTGTTTCTCTCTGTTCACTATAAACACAGTCCTCTGGCCTTCATGCCTCAGAGAGAAGTTGCAGTTGAATCTGCAAGTGTACTGACTTTGACCTCATTGGCTCTGGAAAATACTGCTATTTAGATCTCCATGAAAATACTCATCATTGCGGATGTGCTGTGAGTAAGTAATTGTGTTTTCCCGACGTAGATTACTGTCCGAGGTCTTGTTGGTTTGGCTGGTTGGTTTGAGTGTTTTGGATAAGTGCTCGTCTGTATTTCTCTGTTCAGCTAAATGAATATGCAGAGGGGCCTGTGTGCTGGGTCACTGGCGGAGCACATTACTCCTTCTGAAGGCCTTCTCTCTCTCTGTTTCTCTGTCTGTCTCTCCATCTCTCTGTCTCTCTCTCTGTCTCTCCATATCTCTGTCTGTCTCTCCATCTCTCTGTCTCTCTCTCTGTTTCTCCATATCTCTGTCTGTCTCTCCATCTCTCCATATCTCTGTCTGTCTCTCCATCTCTCTGTCTCTCTCTCTGTTTCTCCATATCTCTGTCTGTCTCTCCATCTCTCTGTCTCTCTCTCTGTTTCTCCATATCTCTGTCTGTCTCTCCATCTCTCTGTCTCTCCATCTCTCTGTCTCTCTCTCTGTCTCTCCATATCTCTGTCTGTCTCTCCATATCTCTGTCTCTCTCTCTGTCTCTCCATATCTCTATCTGTCTCTCCATCTCTCTGTCTCTCTCCTCTCTGTTTCTCCATATCTCTGTCTCTCTCTCCATCTCTCTCTCTCTCCATCTCTCTGTCTCTCTCTCTGTTTCTCCATATCTCTGTCTGTCTCTCCATCTCTCTGTCTCTCTCCTCTCTGTTTCTCCATATCTCTGTCTGTCTCTCCATCTCTCTGTCTCTCTCCTCTCTGTTTCTCCATATCTCTGTCTGTCTCTCCATCTCTCTCTCTCTCCTCTCTGTTTCTCCATATCTCTGTCTCTCTCTCCTCTCTGTCTCTCTCTCTGTCTCTCTCTCCCTCTCTCTGTCTCTCTCTCCCTCTCTCTCCATCTCTCTGTCTCTCTCTCCATCTCTCTGTCTCTCCATCTCTCTGTCTCTCTCCTCTCTGTTTCTCCATATCTCTGTCTCTCCATATCTCTGTCTGTCTCTCCATATCTCTGTCTCTCTCTCCATCTCTCTGTCTCTCTGTCTGTCTCTCCATCTCTCTGTCTCTCTCTCTGTCTCTCTCTCTGTCTCTCCATCTCTCTGTCTCTCTCTCTGTCTCTCCATATCTCTGTCTGTCTCTCCATATCTCTCTCTGTCTCTCCATATCTCTCTCTGTCTCTCCATATCTCTCTCTGTCTCTCCATATCTCTGTCTGTCTCTCCATATCTCTCTCTGTCTCTCCATATCTCTCTCTGTCTCTCCATATCTCTCTCTGTCTCTCTCTCTGTCTCTCTCTCCATCTCTCTCTCTCTCTCTCCATCTCTCTGTCTCTCTCTCCATCTCTCCATCTCTCTCTCTCTCTCTCCATCTCTCTGTCTCTCTCCTCTCTGTTTCTCTCCCCCCCCCCCTCTGTTTCGAGGCCGGCTGGGGCTCAAACCAGGCCCAGAGTGCTTTTTAATGGAGAGCCAGCTATGCAGCTAATGAGCCCAAGACCGTGTGCCTCAAGGTCCCCGTCTGAAGGCGTGTGTGACGGTCAGCGAGTAGAAAGAGGGGCCGCTGGGGGCTGACCAATGGGAGGCATCGAAACACACGTCCGGAAAAACGGGTTCCATGTGGCCCATGCTCAGCGTGAAGCTGGTTGTCATGGTGACGGCGGAGGGGTGAGTGCACGTTGGAATCGAGTGTGGCCGTGTCCAGGGATAGACTAAAGTACATCCAGCAGCTATGGACCCAGAAGGACTCGGGGAGGGGGGCTGGTTTAAGGCATGTTAGCTGGTTGTAAACAGGAACATTTTGTTTCTGAAGGTGGGAGGATATGCCTAGAAGTCTAGTGTGGGGACACTGAGAGTGCTTGAGAGTAACTAAGTGTCTTCTGTTTCAATGTGCTTTCAGGCTGTCCTATTCATTCTCTATCCTTTCATGGCTGTATCACTCCTGTCCTGCTCTGATCCACTCTCCCTCCTTCAGGCTGAGTCAGTGACCAAAGCACAACAGGTTGATAGGTGGACCTATAGTTCGTTTTCATTTTAGACGTGACACAATAACTCCTATAAAATATGGAAAGGGGTGACACCTGCGTATAAGCCCTGTGATGTCCAGCAGAGAGCAGTATTGTGGAGGGTGATGGTGGTAAATATTCAACACTCGAGGACAGTAGGGCTCAGAATGAATGGGAGCTTCAGAGATCCAAGCATCTCCTCCCTGCTGCTCCCCTTGCCATCGTTCACACTGGTGAAGGTGAATTTCTAAAAGTTGAAACCAATGAATGAATGAATATATGGATAGATTTATAAGTGAATGCATGGTGAGGTACTGTAATATATATATATATATATATATATATATATATATATATATATATATATATATATATATATATATATATATATATATATATATATATATATATATATATATATATGAAAAAGGAAAAACTGAAAATGTTAAGACAGGGAAAGTAGCCTTAGTTAGAGCCTGTCATGTGACTCACTGACTGATCTTGGAGCTCCCCCTAGTGGTCTGGTGTACACATGCAATAAGCGGCTTAATGAGGGATCAGTCATTCATGAAATTGATCATTTATTATCACAACACACAATGAAAATACATCCATTTTATAGACACTCTTGCAAGAAATGTTATAAATAACCAGCAGCAACCCTTAAATGATTACTATGAAACATTCACAACAGCAGTTTACATAATACACACACTGCACGTTCTGTCCTAAAGTGCCTGACAGACGCTTATATCATATTATAATGTATTTCAAGAATAAAATAATCTACAAGATCCGAGAGAAACCAGAGACCCCCAGATCAGATGCATCAGATGTCTGGGTAGTGGGCATCGTCTGTGGTTGGGAGCAAACCACATCTTCACATGACTAACCCACGGATCACGACTGACGTCAGCTCTCACTATGACAATATGACTAACCCATGGATCACGACTGACGTCAGCTCTCACTATGACAATATGACTAACCCATGGATCATGACTTGACGTCAGCCCTCACTACGACAGAGGAAGGGAGAGAGAGAAAGACCGAGAATAGAGAGATATAGAAATAGACATGGAGAGAGAGAGAGCGGGAGAGAAACAGAGAGAGAGAACAGAGAGAGAGAACAGAGAGAGAGACAGAGAGAGAGAGAGAGAGAGAGAGAGAGAGAGAGAGAGAGAGAGAGAGAGAGAGAGAGAGAGAGAGAGAGAGAGAGAGAGAGAGAGAGAGAGAGAGAGAGAGAGAGAGAGAGAGATACCTCTGATAAGAAAGGAAAGATTACATCATGACTCATGTCGCCTGGAAGAGCAAGATCAGAGAGCAGGGGTAAATGAGCACCAGCTGGCTTGCAGCCTGCAGCTGACGACAGCTTCAGCAACACCCTCTGTGCTCTTCTGACCCGCCAGGCTTCTCCAGAACAGAGTCCTGGGAGGGGCATAGTGAGCATCTGACAGCATGATGCTGCAGGTTCAAATACCCCCCCCCCCCCCGCACGTCACTTTGGATAAAAGTGTCTGCTAAATATTAAATGTTACTCATTTATTACGATTGATCTGATAGGAACTGGAGTGAGATATTTAAAAATATATATTTATTATTCCTTACCAGTGGAGACGATTGGCTTACATAAAAGAATGGTTGTCTAAATGATATTACCATACAAGACTGCAGAGGTTTACTTATAATTCTAGCATCTTCCATAAACAAAGCAAAAATCTGTGCACGTCATTTATTGTGAAATCAGGAATTTACACCCTGCAACAAGTTTTGAATCCACAACTGCATGGTTGGCTTTGGAAGGAGACTTTCTCTGATCAGTCGTGTATTTCTGCTTCATTCAGTCATCACAGCATCAGCAGACCTATAGATCTCTGCTTCATTCAGTCATCACAGCATCACCAGACCTATAGATCTCTGCTTCATTCAGTCATCACAGCATCACCAGACCTATAGATCTGCTTTTTGAAAACTTGAAACTTGTACTTGATGCCGTTTTCCTCCTGAATCTCATTTGGAACATGTGGAAACCTTGATCACAAGAAAAAGAAAGAGACATATCTTAAGATGCACACCAACCTTGTGTTTTTTCACTAAATCTCCATAATCTTCATGGAGCCATGTTTGTTCAAAAGCCAAATAAGAAAATAGAATACAATTAAATTACCATATTCAATGGATTATAAATTACCATAATGGTATTACCCTTCAACTGTAGAGATAATTGCATTCTTACTGTACCTAGACTGCTTTATAAAGATCCTCCGGTCAAGCTCGGGGAAGAAGACATCACAGTTGAAGTCGGCCATGACGTCTGTGAGGTAGACCAGGTCACACCAGGGGTGTTCCATGCCTTCCTGCAGACCACACAACTATGACGTCTGTGAGGTAGACCAGGTGTATTTATAATGGCATTTAGCTGTATCATATTCACAAGAATGTTAATGATAGAAGCACGCGCCTTTGCTGTACTGGGTTCTATTTACGCCCTGGAGAAGAAGTTGACCCCCCCGATTGTCATTGTATAATTCGCACACTGTTGCAGACCACAAAACCATGCCGTGGTAGCCGGACAAGAAGCTATGGTACTTAACCCTTGTGCTCACAATGACCCGAAGGTTCACAACGACCCATCGTTGTGCTGCGACAACTTTACCCAATACAAAAACAAACATTTTTCTTTTAACCTTCGCGTTGTGGGGGGTGTGAGACAGCCCGACGGTTAAAAGAAAATACTTCACTTTATTTTTGTATGAGGTAAAGTTGTTGCAACACGTGGGGAGGTCACATTGACTGAAGGGTCACAATGACCCGAAGATAATGCACACACACGTATACACACTGATAGACACAGACACACACAAACACACACACAGACACACACACAGCCAGTCACACGTTGGGTCATTTTGCTTAACAGTTACCTTGTAGACCTGGTGGCCTCCTACGACCCAGATGGTCTCTACAAGGTCCCTGATGTGCGGGAGAGACGTCAGGCCAACGGCCGCTTTAAAATCCCTGCAAAGGAAATGCGCGTGTTCGGGCACGGCGCTGGGAGGAACCGCAACACGCGCATTAAACAACCAACAGACCCAGCAAAGATGTTACGCTACATCTCAACCGGGCTATCATTTCAATACATTCAGTTAAAGCGCAACAGGGATATCGTATTGGCAAGCGGCGGTGTGTGTATGTCTCACCCGAGGGTCTTGCTCAGAACCACATGGACAACATTAGACATGGGAAACAGACTTTCGGGGTTGGAGTACCAACAGGTCTTTCCCCAAATCAACAGGTTAATCTTTCCTGCACCACAACCACAAAAAGGAATCGTATTTTTAGTGACACCGTTATATACTTGATTAAACGTACCTGCAAAATCTAGATTAAAAGGTTGAGATAAGCCTCGAAAATAAATATCATAGTTCAGTACAAAATCTTTTACATTTCCATTTTACCTGCTCGGGACACTCTTGTGACTGTGTCTACAAAAAACTTGAACTCTGTCCTGTAAAAAGGAGATATAGCGGTTGAAATCTACTGGACCAAAAGGAGATTTTAGCCTATAAAATAAAGCTGTAAAATGATATAAAACTGAAGACAAAATGGTTCAATGACAAACAACTAAAATTCCACGAGATTCAAATATGTGTAGAGACATCAAGATTTAATAGTAAACAGATATTACCATATTCAAACAACCTGTAAATTGACAAATGCGTCGTTCCTGATTCGAAAAGAAAATGCATTACGCATCCGTAAGCCTACTAGCCTACAGTAAATCTATCTTCATTCTTACGGTAAATGCCAAGGCAAGCGTCCATTCTTCCCTATTCCCCAGTTGCTGCACGCTGCCGCGATGAGCCGAAGCGGTCTTCTGTGCTCCTTGTCCAAACTCATTGTAATAGAATTAAACACGACTGCGCAAAGTGAGATTATCACTGTTTCTTACATAACTGCATCTGTCAATCAGCTTGTGAACGTGCGCAATAGGATCATGATTGACTACTATGGAACAAACAAGGCGGAGCCACAAATGTCTATCGATTAGCCTGTCGAATCACCACTACAATGTTTAACTGTTAGCCCCCACATCTGGAAACGCTGGGAAGGAATGCAACGTGACTTTCAATGGGCCAGCTAAACATTGTGCAATAGCTTAAATGGAACAAAAAGGAACGTTTCTGGCAACTGGTCAACCAATGGATAACCATACACCACCAAAAGCTACAGCTAGATTACGTTTTGTTTATTGCATATCCACAAACAACAGATAAAACAAACAAACAAAATATAGCCTACTACTTAACAGTAGCAATAGCAAGACGTGCGCTGGTGAACTTTATAACTCAGAAGCTCAAACGATAACCCTGAAAATGTCCAGAAGATATAAAAAAAAATTGCATGTGGCTGTTAACAGAATAATTTAGTGGTAAAATCCAGTCTTCTGACAGTTTGTCCCCACACCAATAGTAATACATGGATCTTGCAGGCTACCTGTCTTGAGCCCTTAGATAAACCATGTTGTTTAAAAAAATCTTCAAATTTCAAACACTTTAAGGACTTCCTCAGCTCCTTACAGGGACAATTGGAAAACAATGAAGGACCCTGGTGGGGAAATCATATACAGCTGCCTCCGACACACACACACACACACACACACACACACACACACACACACACACACACACACACACACACACACACTAACACTAAGAACAGTATGTTCCTGTGGTTGAGTAGGCAGAGTCCTGTCCTCAGCACATGTGGCTTGTCTGCCTCTGAATATCGTGGAAAAACTACATCTCACTTAGGGATCATTTGTTTTATGAAACCCTGCATTCAAAACCCTTCTATTGCCCAGGGCAGGTATGCTCTTGAGAAGCTCTATAAACTTCACACCCTGGTAGCAATCAATAAATCAAATGCTCTGACGAATCTGTGGCTGTCAGGACTGTAATAAACACAACCAATCAACGTTCCCGACTGAATGCAATGATTGGATGGGCTACTTGTCTGTCTGTCTGTCTGTCTGTCTGTCTGTCTGTCTGTCTGTCTGTCTGTCTGTCTGTCTACCTCCCTCCCGGAAGTGGTCAGGCAGCGAGCGTTAGAGGAGTGGCTGTGAAGGGACGGGGTGGGATGTGAAGAGTTGGATACTTTCAAACTCAAACCAGATTTTGTAGTTTAACAAAACTTACCTAACCTGACTTTAAATATGCTGTGTAAATCTCTTTCTATCTGCTGGAGGAGAATCTGGGCTGTTTCCTCCTTTCAGCTGAGGTTAGGAGGCCTCATGAAATATTTCCCTCTTAATTTGTTCATGTCTTTTATTTGTCAGGTACACAGAACAACACAAGGTTAGACTGGGCACTGAAATTCTTAAGACAAGACAATGCAAGCACCTGGCATAACATAACATATAAGTACACGGAACACAATTTACATCAATGCTGAGCTGAAATAAGTGAAACTTCCTAAATATACAGATAGCAATAAATATCGACTATACTAACCCTAATACTAAAACTTCCTAAATTACGTCTAACAATAAATAGTACACTATACTAATCCTAAATGCACAAAAAACCTGTTTCAACCCTATTACCTATTCTAACCTAAGTGGAGTACAGTACAATAGTGCAAATTTGCAGATCAGTGACTATGTCAATGACCATACAGGAGCCTGGTAGCGAGGTACAGTGAGGTACAGTAGTGCAAAGTTACTGATAGTGCAACCAGTAGCTGAAAGTGACAGTGTATAAGTGACTAGTGTGCAGTAAATCAATGTCCATATCAGTGTCCATTCAGAAACCTGATGGCCCTTGGGTAGAAACTGTTGTCCAGTCTGCGTGTGCGCGACCGGATGCTGCGGTAACGCCTGCCAGAAGGCAACGGGATAAAGAGACTGAAGGATGGGTGGGAACAGTTTCTTAGAATCCTGCCGGCTTTCCTTAGGCAACGTGTGTGGTAGGTGTCCCATAGGGCTGGGAGCTTTGTCAAAACCATCGTTTTACGTATTCAAATCCGATTGGCTGTATGGTATATATATATTGGTTATATGTCAAATATGACAAAGTCGTGTCTGCTTTAAAATATTGAGTGTTTTTATGAATGTCTATTTATGTGACAAATGCATTTTGAGGTGTGAAACTGTAATCCAGAACAGAACGTAAAATCAATAAGTTTCTGCACCGTTTAAATGGGCCTAGTGGAAAGACCAACTGACCTTTTAACACACAAGACCATCACATTCTTATGGGTTAACTGATATTGTTCCGTTGTTAATTCCAATTGGTCTCAAACTGAAAGCGGAACATCTGACAGGTTTTTTGTCTATGTGGGATCCCAGGGTGTGTTTGTTAAGTAGTCTGAAACCAGGCCTCCACACTAACGTAATCTTTTGCAAATACTTTCATCCAAAAGAAAGACTCATCAAGACTCCCAGGCATACTAGTATTACGTCTTCTTACAGGGCTGCTTGTATTGACATGGGACGAGTTGGAGGAAGAGTTCACCGGATGTGTGCGTACAGTTGGAGGAAGAGTTCACCGGATGTGTGCGTACAGTTGGAGGAAGAGTTCACCGGATGTGTGCGTACAGTTGGAGGAAGAGTTCACCGGATGTGTGCGTACAGTTGGAGGAAGAGTTCACCGGATAAGTGTGCGTACAGTTGGAAGTAGAATTGAAATGAGAAGCCGCCATCCCCAGGTGGTTATGTTGTTATACATCTCTGAATTCAACAGTTATCTCAGTGTGCTTGTTTGAAAAAGACAATAACAAAATGTATCCCTTGGGAAAATCACAGCCAGATCTAATTGATTGAGGCATCACATGTCAGTTTTACAATCATGTGAGCTCTGACTGGCGACAGTCTCACCTCAGCATCATGAGGACCACAACTGAACTTATTTGTCACGGCCAAGTAACATGGAGATGGGAATTACAAACAATTGTGTAATATTTACTATGAATTGGTATAGAGGCTACTGAGGTATAATAATTTGTATTTGGTTTGAATTTGTATTAAATAGAAATGCTCTTGGTGGGAGTTTTGTGGGTGGGATTTTGTTAGAATTGTTCTCGTTTGAAGAGTATAGTGTGAGTATAGACTGTGACACTCTCTGAAGGGTGCAGCTATGTAGGCCTATAGTTGTTTTCTATATTGGCAAAACTATGGAAGCAAATCAGTTACATAATGTTTTTAATTTTAAAACGCATTGAATACTTAATTATGAAATTGAAACACCACCGAATTTGTTGGTTTTTAATTCACATCTTTAAAATGTAAATGTATTTCAATGGAAATAAATTATTCAGATCCAAAAATTCAAGCTTCGGAAATTCAGGTTGCTCGAATGGTGAAGGTCAGATCCCAAACATTAAATAAAGAAACATATATGGGCCCAAAAAAGTCTGATTGTAACATCCGGTATACCAAGGATAGGTAAGACAATCGAGCCTGAATGCAATCGAACCATCTCGTTTCTCCGATAAGGGTCCAACTGCAGACCTCTCTCCTTAAACCACTTTCATTCAGGTGAAGCTGCAGTCAGTCATACATGCATACATGCAAATCAGTCAGACAGTCACTGACTGAGGAGAGTGGTCTGGTCTGAATTTCACCAGAGCAGCATTAATTTTATTTTTTAATTCTGAGCTTGAATTTTTTGTTATTGAATCTTTGGGAAATTTTGGTATCTGATTTGTTTTTAACATCGACATAAATTAATATTTCAATTCTTAAGAGGTGAATTCCAAACCAAAACATTCGGTGGTGTTAAAATTTCAGTAATATTAATATTTCAGTAAAATTTCAGTTAATTATTCAATGCCTTTTAAAATATAAAATATTATGTCACTGGTTTGTTTCCATACAAAACAACCATTTTTATATTGTCAACGGCGGCGATGCCCCGTAATAGACCTGGAGCAGAACTACAGTAGGTGGCGGCAGTGAGTACTAAGCAGTGGTGGCGTTCTAGTATCGTGGAATAAGGAGAGGAAGACGAGGTTGAAATGTTTGGAGGCAAAATAGCCACAGGTCACTCTGTAGTCTACTGCTGGAATCTTAAAATA
Organism: Hypomesus nipponensis; assembly: GCF_054491055.1. NCBI lineage: Eukaryota > Metazoa > Chordata > Actinopteri > Osmeriformes > Osmeridae > Hypomesus > Hypomesus nipponensis. The sequence goes on from NC_140374.1 coordinate 1,613,481, forward strand.
CCGTATATAAATGGAGACAAAAGTAGTCGTGAATGCAGTTCCCCCATATGGACATGTTATTGCGCATGAAAAATGGAAAGGCTCTGTTCTCGTGCAGAGTTTGAAGGGTAAGGAATATCACGATGCGCTCAGTAACACTAACAGTATCAGATGGTAAGTTGAATTGAGAGATCGATAGTTCTGAGTTTCGTGTATGTAGTTATCTACTTTCGTAGACAGTTGACCTCAGACATGAGAGAAAGCACTTAATTGCTTTCGTTGTAGCTCTCTATGTGATTCCGTTACTATAATACTGACCGTTCTGTGAACCGCTTCTTTTCATAGGCCTACTATGTAGATAGTTAGTTTTCAATGTAAACGACGAGGCTCGGAAACAGGACACGACCACAGTATTTCTCAATTGATCGTGGCTACAATTTTCTATTCAAGGAAGTGTGAAAACTACTTTTGAGAAGGAACTGAGCGTCGTGGACTTCCACCTGTCCAACAACAACTGCATCCTGTACGTTTCTGAGACTGACGTTGTAGCCGGAAACGGTTACAAAAGAAAGTTGGTTCGCTTCAGAAATGTAAGTTTATTTCTAGTCCTATTCACTTGGGAAGATTTTCAGATGCGACAACTTTTCTTGTGAGTGTACCCCTTTCTGTTGAAGGCCAACAGTAGTCTGCAGGGGATAGTCTTGGTGGAGAAGACTATACTGAGCGAGCAGTCCTTTGCTGCCATACAGAAGTTTGTGGTGATTGAGTTGGGCCTGATACTGTTACCTGTTACCAACCAGGTGGAGGCATCCCAACTCCTGACTCAGATGGTAAGAAATATACATGATAAAAGCCACGTCATGTCTCAACCTTTTACCGGAAAAAACTTAAGGGGCGGATAATCCATGTACTTAGAAACTTGTCGTTTGTGGTGTCTGTTTTCTGCAGGCCGTTGGGGAAAGTAAGGAGAACCCGTTCCGGCGGAGGAGTGTGTCGTATCTGTTGGACCCCCTGGTCATGTCTCTGGTGCAGCAGATACCAGGAGTGGGGAAGGTTCGAGCCATGTCCCTGCTCCAGCACTTTTCCAGCATCCAGCAACTGTGCAACGCTGGCATCCATGAGCTGGAGCCAGTCGTGGGCCAGGCTGCAGCCCAGCACGTGCACAGCTTCTTCCACCAGCAGGCCTGACAGCACAGCGGATCCCTAGTTACACATGTCAATAAACTCCAGCGTTCCATAACCTGTTTTTTGTATGCGATCGAGCAAGTGCAAGTGTTGAATTTAATATACATTTTAACTTGTGTTTCGACTGTGTTTACGTGATAGTCTTTGTGTAGTTCTGGACTGTGGGCAGATCGAATGGAGGGAAAGACTTTTAAATAAAGCAGAGGCCTCACCACTAGATGGGGTAAAAGATGTTTACTCGTGCCTCTCACTGTGGACTTGCGAAGTCTGGAACAGTCTTGACTCAACCTGTGACTTTCATTACAACTGACAGTGAAAACAGACCAGAAACCAGAAGGAGAATCGATGTGCTGCTGTCACACTGCGTTCTATAAAACCCATTCCATTAGCAAGGGAACGGCTTCACTCTCAATGAATGAGCACTTTCCTGGCAGCCTGCTGAAAGCCCTGTTTCCTAACCACTCAGTCACTACCGCCTTTTATACCCGGCTGTGTCATGTGACCCGGCTAAGCCATGTGACCTGGCTGGAGGGAGTTCTGCCTGGCAGGAAGCTCACTGGGACATTCCAGTCCCTCCCCGACCAGCACAACAGGCGCTGCCATTGGCATGCTGCTGGCTTAACCAGGAATTGACTACTCTGACTCCACGGGGGCAGTGGAAGTTAATGGAATCTTCCTCCTCCTCTCCCCCTCCACTTTGCTCATTGAGACAAATCGGGAGCTTGGGTGAGCGGATGGGTACCAGGGCGCTGCTTGGAGTGCCCTTGTGTTGACGTTTTGCACGTGTTGTTCACGTGTCAGCAACAAGACTGTTTTGTAGGCTTATCCCTACATTTTACCCCTTGCGAAGATGTGTACTTTTGCTTTTCACCTTGAGCTAAGCAACAGAGATCAATCCGCCCCCCCCCCCCCTCTCTCTGTCTCTCCCCCTCCACCTTCTCACCGAGAGTTGGTCCTCCTGTGATGTATTGGTTTTCTGCTCGGCTTCCTCCTTTAAGAGTTGCACACTGCTGGCAGTGTCTGGCTTTACTTCCTGCACACAAAACAGCTCCCGGTTTTATTGGCCTTCTAACAGGATCAGCTGAATCCAGGCCCTTTATTGTGCAGCTTGTGGCGTTGGAGAGAGAGAGAAAGCCCCTTATGGGGACCGCTCAACTTGACTTCTTAAATTCCACACTGAGGTTCTTTAGAGGGGAAGGGAAGCATGAAGGCTTTGGGATGCAGGCACGGAGCTCTCTTTGGTGTCCCTCTGAACAGTTCAAAAGTGGGTTCTCACCGGGAGACGAAAGAGGTGCATCAATATAACATGACTGAGGCTTATTTTAGATGCCTTAGGGGGAGGAAATGAAAGAAGTTGTGTGAATAAATGCGATATTTAATGCGTCCATATACTTTATATTAGCCTACTTTTATTTCGAAACTTTTTTTAATGCAACGAATTTGGGAACATTTTGAATTTGACCCCCTGCTGGCATGTCCATTAGAATTTAGAATGTATTAAATTGTCGATAACTTGGCTAGAAGCATAGCGTGACTCCCTTTACGTAAAGTAGGCTACTTTTCTGCTTGAAAGTTAGCCGATCCTTTATTGCTTTAAGTTGAGAACTCCGAGTTCAGAGCAAACGTGTCATCGTTAATATGCATCTAACCTCATGGTTTCATTATGAGGGAAATGGAAATAACAGGCCTTTTAACAGTTTCCTGGTAGAGTGTCACGTCGAAAAGTCCGTCGATGCTCAAGTTGTTGATGGCACGAGAGTGGGGTAGTTAGCATTCTACCCTGGACAGCGACAAATTGTTGCGCATGCGCACCCTATTGAATGTGCATCAATACTGTATGCGAGTTCAAGAGAGGGACTCGAAAAAGCTTTTGATATGGTCGTGGACATGGATGGGGAAAAGCGGAAAAGAAGTCCCTGCTCACGGGAAGAGCCGGTGACCGTAAAGAAGACTGTGAAGGATGGGAAAAAGAAGAGTGCCGATATCCCAGAGAGAGTGACACTTAAAAAAGAAATAGGACTTCTAAGCGCGTGCACTATCATCATAGGTAAGATTTGAATACTTTTGTTGCATTTGAGAATAAATTATGCGCTGAAAGCGCAGTTGTATAAAACTTAACTTGGGTAGCCTACTCTTGTTCTTCAGAATAAGCATAGGCTAATACTGTTTCATCACAATGGGCCCCAAGTTCCTTTTGAACGTTTATAGTCATTTATTATACTATTAAAGTTGATGTTCATGTTTAGAAAGATAGGCGTACCTGTTCCAGGCAGATAGATGGGGGGGGGGGGGCATTTTGCAGAGAGAATGATGTAGGCTATCATGTCTACCTTAATGCTTACGTGGCCAAAATATATTAAGTCAAGGACCACATTGATTGTCAAGCAGAACAGAATTGTTTGCTGGAGCAGAAGAAAGGGCAGTGAGAGTTTTAAGAAATTGAAGCACACAGATCTCACTGAGCAGTGTGGTGGTTGAAGGTTATAATTGGAATATGGAAGCATCACTGCTGTCACAACAACTATCACAACGGAGGCCTTGTGACAATGAAGTCGGGCCAGCATACAACATTTTTTGACAGCCAAGCTGTGAGGAATCGTTAGATTACATATTGAATAAAACCGGGTGAATTCTGTGATGATCCCAGTTACTGACTTCTGTATACTCTGAGGCCCCAGGCGTCTGTGTGAGAAATGAATACATACTGTGACGAGACCAACAGGACAATACTCCGACAAGAAAGTATATTTTACTCGCACTCTCCTTTGTTGTCTAGGTTACTAACCGCGTAGCCTAAAACAAGAGATGAACTACTGAATTAAATCCTCCCGGTGCTGCCCCTCAGTTTGACAGTCCAGAGTAAATCATTTATGCCCAGTTATGTAATCAAGGTCTGTGCCACTTGGCTGCCTCTTGCTGAGCCGCTCTCAGTGATGGACCCTGAATACGCTGGGATACGGCTCGCGCACGGACGCGCTCATTAGAACCCTGATCAGGATTGAGACAAGTGTGATTGAAGGGTATTCGGTTTGAGGCTCTTCCTCTATAAAAAAAAATGTATTTTTGAGATACTCTGGATTTAATTGAACACAGTTTTCCTGTTCTACTGGTGTCCTTGCAGGAATGGAGTATGTTTTGACATTAGAAAAGGTGTAACTATGCAACATAAAACACGATACCATGATACGCACTATCCTGACATCTGTCACAAATGTTCCATGATAAATCGTATACCTGTAACAGTTAGTAGTTAGTTACACATTAAAAGTGGAATAGCGGCACGTTTTTTTTCTTTCTTTCAGTAATTAGTGGCAAACAACTTAAATTTAAGCCGTAGTGATATCCCTTTTTCCCAGGGAACATTATCGGGTCTGGAATATTCATCTCTCCCAAGGGAGTTCTAGAGCACTCGGGTTCCGTGGGCCTGGCTCTGATCGTGTGGGTGCTAGGAGGGGGGATAGCGGCGCTGGGCTCCCTCTGCTACGCAGAGCTGGGAGTCACCATCCCCAAGTCTGGAGGAGACTACTCCTACGTCACTGAGATTTTTGGAGGCCTGGTTGGGTGAGTGGCGCTCCTGTCAACATACTGTACCTACTTGGAGGTCAGCTAAACAGAAAGGCACACACTTCATACTGCATTGATTAGTGTGATACACACGCCAAAAAAAAAAAGACCTTTGTAAGCCTGGCTCGCAGATTTTGTAATGTATTTTCTAAATGTTGTGAATCAGAATTTTCTTTTCTAATCTTCCCTAGTTTCCTCCTGCTGTGGAGTGCTGTCCTCATCATGTACCCCACTACCCTGGCTGTCATCGCCCTGACCTTCTCCAACTACATTCTGCAGCCTGTGTTCCCCAACTGTGCCCCCCCATACATGGCCACACGGATGCTGTCGACCACCTGTCTCTGTGAGTGGGATCACAATCGCACGGCTCTGGAGCAGGGTCATAGCCCTAACCCTACCCAGGCCTACCCTTGGCTACGCCCTGTCTCTGGAGCAGGGTCATAGCCCTAACCCAACCCAGGCCTACCCGTGGCTACACCCCGGCTCTGGACGGATGTGGTGAACAGAACATCCGAACAGATGTAGACAATGTTGCGTTTCTGCTTGCCAGCAAATATAAGGTTTAAATTGAGGGTTAGGCCTGCGAGACAGTTTGAGTGCTTGAGAAGTTTCGCCCGGTACCACTTGAAACATTTGTCTTACGTAACGGTTGCCTACTAGCTTTGTAGAATTAAAAGTTTAAGACAGCTGTTGTAAAAAATACATGCTGTGCCAGATGAAAAATAGAGAAGGGTAACAGGAACAGACAGGAAGTGGTCGAGGCATAATAGCACAGATCTATAATGAATGTCATCTCTTGGAGATTATCGCAAAAGAGAATTGATATCATCAAGGCCACCAAAAGTATCACTCACAACAGCCTAAACAAGTGGCAGAATAAACACTTTCAGCAGCATGATGAAGCCACAGTTGATTTAATTCTTATTTTGGGTGGGTTCTGCTTAGACAGGGCTGTTATGAGATCCTTAAGTCTCCTTGCTGAATCTCATGACACAATGCCCTTAAAGTACCTGCACCAAACACTGCTGAGGGAGGACATCACACAAAAACCTCATTGGGTTCTCAACAAGCATGCAGTCGTGAACAAGTCAACGAAGGGGTGGCCCCTTGACTGCAAACCCCTGGCTTTCGAGAACGTGATCCCTGGCTTTGGGGGCTGTTATTTGCACTTGTTTTCAGGGCTGGATGCCAACCATCTGGGTGAAAAACGTGAGCTCTCTCTCCCGGCCTCCTTAGGGACCTGCCTGCCTGTCCTCCTCCTCCGTTTTTGTTCTCTGCCATCGGAAGCGGTTTGTTTTGGAGGGACTGACAGCACTCCTTTGTGTGTGAGAACCAGGCCACCATGAGAGTGAGTAGGGAGCCTGTGACAGTGATGGACGAGGTGAAACGATCGAGCCAAACCCCCTTTTGCTCCACCATTTCCCACATTCTTGTCTGACATGCCAACTTACGCCCCGGGCCCAGGCAGGACCAGGAGCCTGGTGCCCGCTGCCCAGCCATGTGTCCGGGCTAATTGACTGAGAACAGGCTCGATTTACCATGATTGGCATGAAGGATTCGTAATGCCACTCGCGTTTCTTAAAACATAGAAGCGCCCAGCTTAAATTCACGTTGAGACCTCTGAACTGTTCGTTTTTTCATACACTTGAGACACGTCCCATCCTCTCCTTCTGAGCTCTCTTCTCTCTGTGGATGTTTGACTGGATGTGCTCTCTGTGGATGTTTGACTGGGTGTGCTCTCTGTGGATGTTTGGCTGGATGTGCTCTCTGTGGATGTTTGACTGGATGTGCTCTCTGTGGATGTTTGGCTGGATGTGCTCTCTGTGGATGTTTGACTGGGTGTGCTCTCTGTGGATGTTTGACTGGGTGTGCTCTCTGTGGATGTTTGACTGGGTGTGCTCTCTGTGGATGTTTGACTGGGTGTGCTCTCTGTGGATGTTTGACTGGATGTGCTCTCTGTGGATGTTTGACTGGGTGTGCTCTCTGTGGATGTTTGACTGGGTGTGCTCTCTGTGGATGTTTGACTGGGTGTGCTCTCTGTGGATGTTTGACTGGATGTGCTCTCTGTGGATGTTTGACTGGGTGTGCTTCCATCTCCTCTGCAGTATTCCTGACGTGGGTGAACTGCTCCAGTGTGCGCCTGGCCACCAGGATTCAGGATGTCTTCACTGTGGGGAAGCTGATGGCCCTGGGGCTCATCATAGTGGTGGGCCTGGTCCAGATCTTCAAGGGTAAGATTCCTACCCGTGCTCTGGACAGTTCTTACACTAGTAGAGAACAACCCTGATGTTCTTTGAAACAGAAGTTGCCATAGCACAGAACTGAATATATCTTTGCTTTGGTTTTACATTGTACTTAATTTATCTTACATTTATTGTTGTTCTATGAGGCACTGGTGTTAGCATTTGGCAAAACTCCTTTATAAACTTTAAATTTAATATGCGATTGTTTTTATTCTTTTGTTCTTATGTAACTTCTAAGCAGTCTCTGGCACAATAACTTCCTTTGGGATTAATAAAGTTCTATCTTATCTTGTCTTAGTGGTAAAAAATACTACAATAATAAAACAAAATAATAATAAATGTACACCCTAAAATATTGATCGTGAACTATGTGTGCGTCACCCTTCTAGTGAACTTGTACCCCTGTAGGTAATTTTGAGGGACTGACACCTCAGTTTGCGTTTGAGTTTGAAAAGACGCCCTCGGTTGGGCAGATCGCCCTGGCCTTCCTGCAGGCCTCGTTTGCCTTCAGTGGATGGAACTTCCTGAACTATGTGACAGAGGAAGTGGTAGAACCACGACGGTGAGCTTCTGGTTTGTCTGGATGTGTTCATTTCATCCCGTATTACATTGTCCAATTGGACTGTGAATGCATGGTAAATGCATGGTGTGGTTACTGCAAAATACGCTGTTTATATGATTGAAGGGATCAGTTGACTTTTGTCAGCATGACTTCTTCTGTGTTCGTCCTTTGTAACCGGGGTTGTTGTGGACCCCTCATCAGGAATCTACCTCGTGCCATCTACATCTCCATCCCATTGGTTACCTGTGTGTACACCCTCACCAACATCGCCTACTTCTCCTCCATGTCACCTGAGGAGCTGCTCTCCTCCAACGCTGTTGCCGTGGTGAGTAACCACAGCAACAGCTTCACAACATGGCCGAGCACAGCCTTCTGGAATGGTCCCCTTTCGAGGGCATTCGTGATACAGCACGGTCATAGCTTTGAGGGGTCGCTCGTTGTTAGTCATCGTTCACTGTAGCAATTCATCTGTTCAGACGCGGTGTCGTCACGCATACAAACTACGCTTTATTCATGTGCCACCAACGTGTTGTGGTTTAATGATTGTGTTCCACGTTTGCCGCGGTCAGATAGTTGTTAACGTAACTTTGGGTTTGCAGACGTTTGGGGAGAAGCTCCTGGGAATGTTCTCTGTCATCATGCCCATCTCTGTGGCTCTTTCTACCTTTGGTGGCATCAATGGATACCTCTTCACCTCATCAAGGTAATCTGCCCTCATAAGATCAAAGGCAATACTTCATGTAGGGCTATTTTTGTATCGCCATTCAACCTCCCTTGACAGGTTTGATCAACATTGAGTTATTGAATCATTTTGGTGAGACATTTAACAAGAGGAGTCATGTGTTTTTATTTGGGCGTTCCAGATTGTGTTTCTCTGGGGCGAGAGAGGGGCACCTACCCAGCTTGCTGGCCATGATCCACTTCAAAAACTGCACCCCCATTCCTGCGCTCCTCGTCTGTGTAAGCACAATCATCTCGTCATTTTAAAAACACTTTATGCCAAATATTACTATTTTTGGTCTGACTACAGTGAATTAGTTAACGTCAGTAACTGGTGCTATTCAGTGTGCCACATAGCACAGACACATCCCAGAAGCCTTTGCAGCAGATTTAAAACGTTTCTTCTCTTATTTTTCTTTTAGTGCACGGCCACCATAGTAATCCTGTGCATTGGTGAGACGCATAACCTGATCAACTATGTATCTTTTATCAACTACCTCTCCTATGGAGTCACGATCGCTGGCCTGCTCTACTACAGATGGAAGAAACCTAAACTATACAGACCCATCAAGGTAAGCGATGCAGGATTGCTTCCGGGCCTTGATCATCCATCATTTACACCTGATTTATAGGATGAAGATACGTTTGTATGGCCTGCAGATCTGGAGTACAACTGAATACAATCTGTAGTCGTCTTTGAGAAGGGAATTTTGTCTCCATCTTACACAGTGCGTGCAAGTGTCAGGTGGAATACCCAATGGAACGTTGACTGTCCCCATGTCTGACCCCCCTCCATGTCTGACCCTCCAACATGTCTGACCCTCCATCTCTGACCCTCCAGGTGAACCTGCTGGTTCCTGTCTGTTACCTGCTCTTCTGGGCCTTGCTGTTGGGCTTCAGCCTGTACTCTGAGCCACTGGTCTGTGGGGTGGGTCTGGTCATCATGCTCACCGGGGTGCCCGTCTACTTCCTCGGGGTCCACTGGAAAGAGAAGCCAAAGTGTATCTATGATTTGATTGGTGAGAGTTCTAGCATCATCCTTAAAAAGACTGCACAACCTTGTTGGTTTACATGGCTATAGAATAACTCTACACAACATCCAATGGGGCGTTAAATCTACTTTGTTCTTGCTCAAGTACTGTCATTCAGGTACACTTACGGTTGTGCTATGCAAAACCAACACAGGTTCTTTATTTCCCTGCAGAGTCAGCGACTCATCTGGGGCAGAGACTGTGTTTCGTGGTTTTCCCCCAGATTGATCCTATCGATATCAGCCCATCCCCAGAATGGACTGACAAATCTTCAGTCAAGAGCAGTATGTCAGGGAATTCTTAAGCTCTTTCACTGTTTTTTGTGTTGTCGCTTATTTTCTGTCACTGTATGATTACAGACTTGTTCCTGTTACTGGAAATTCTTGTCTGATCTTCAATCATCCGAAACTCATATCCATTTTCTTACAACTGAGTGGAATTGCCTGAGTTTTTATGCATGGGCCACTTGCACTTTTTTCCTTCTCTTTTATACTAAGTCATCAAGTACAACAAGCTAATGCCAACAGTATCACCTTCTGAAATGGACATCATCCCAATGAACTATCTAAGGCCCTTTGCTGTAAACTTTTCAATGTTGGAATGGAAGTCCTCGGTTTGAATTGACCTGATGTTGACTGTTTAATCGTGCCTTAAAGGAGAACACTCTACAGTAGATTACTAGATTGCCTGTATTAGCTGGATGCTTTTAGGAAGAACCTGCTTTGTTTGTTTCCTGTGAGAATTTGAAAAGCAGCGTGGTCTTCCATTTTCTGCTTCTTGCCGATTGTTTGTTTGCAACAGGACACCCTTTGATATTCTAAATAATGATGATTAGAGCCACCAGGGGTTGAAGACTCAGTGAAGCCTTTGACATGAGCTACTCATCAGAGTTCATTCATTCTCTTATTAACCAGCAGCCTGATAACACAAGCTGTGTTTTCATCTTGTCATACTGTTAAGTTATTCTGTAAAGAGAAACACAGTCACATCTCCAATTTCTAACATTGATACAAGGAAGATAATATACTTACAAATTATTGCTGCACCCTAATGATTCTTGTTTCCCAAACTAAGATTCAAATATCAAGTTTGATTACTCACACTCTTTGTATTTTCTACCAGTTAAACAGAGCACATAACACCAATAATCACATAAATACTATAAACGTTGTTTTAGCCATCGTAGAGGTTCCAAAAATCATGGTCAAGCTGTTTTCTAGATAGTTTCAAGGTATTGCAAATAATGAATGAAGAGCAATTATTCACATGATTAATATTAGTCATGCCCAGCCAATGGGGAAAAAAATCGTGTTTGTTTTCATCTTCACATGACCACGCCCATGACTGTTAAACCTACAGAAATATTTGGTAAAATACATTGTTTATATTTCTATTACTAATAAGCACAATGATAACGTGTGTGTTTCTGGATGTACAGAAGATGTGTAACACAACTGAAAAGATCATTCAAAGGACTTGTAGTTGTGTAGCTTCTCAATTCATGACAAGTTCTCAGTCCAACAGCTGCCATACCATTAAGCCTGTCAGGAAAAACATAGTGCTAAAGCATTAACCACACTGAACATCTAGTACTTTCTTTTCTTCGTCTTGAAATAAAGAGCTTTTACTCTTTACGTTATTTGTAAAGCATCTGGTGTTTACAAAGGGACTTGGGATGTTAACTGAAATGTCTTTAGAGCACGTTTTGTAAATGAGAAAGTAACTAATAATAGTACAATAAATTAAGTTTATACCCAGATAACGGTGTCCTTTCTAACTTTTAACAACAGTCTCCAGGTAACTTTGGTTAGCAGGTTCTCTTACGCCTGGGACACACTGGCTGCAAAGCGCCTGGAAACTCAGCCTTTCTCCTTTCAGCGCCCGAGTTCAAACTGCACCAGCCACACAGGCTGAGATCGGCTTAAGACTTGACTTTTGCTTTTTACAGTCAATAGTCCCAGAGCCCCCCACTCCATTAACAACTCTCGTCTGGCCAACGACCTGAACGAGTTCTACTGTTATTTTGAAAGACAATTGGACTGCCCTGAACTATCCCTTCCCCCCCCCCCCCCTCCCCACCAACTCAGTGACGACACTCTTCATTCAGGAGAGTGAAGTTAACAGACTTTTCAAGAGGCAGAACCCACGCAAAGCAGCTGGGCCGGATGCTGTCTCCCCTGCCACCCTCAAGAACTGTGCTGACCAGCTGTCTCCGGTGTTTACCTACATCTTCAACACCTCCCTGGAGACATGCCATGTGCCAGCCTGTTTCAAGTCCTCCACCATCATCCCTGTGCCCAAAAAGCCAAGGCCAACAGGACTTGCCTACAGAAATGACTACAGACCCGTTGCCCTGACCTCTGTGGTAATGAAGTCTTTCGAGCGCCTGGTGCTGACAAACCTTAAATACATCACAGACACTCTACTGGACCCCCTGCAGTTTGCCTACAGAGCCAACAGGTCTGTGGACGACGCAGTTCACATGGCCCTCCACTTAACCCAACAGCACCTGGACCAGGATCCTGTTTGTGGACTTCAGCTCTGCCTTCAACACCATCATCCCGCCCTGCTTCAGGACAAGCTCTCCCAGCTGAACGTGCCTGATTCCATCTGCAGGTGAATCATAGACTTCCTGTCTGACAGGAAGCAGTGCGTTAAGCTGGGAACACAAGTCTCTGATTCCCGGTCCATCAGCACCGGATCCCCTCAGGGCTGCGTCCTTTCTCCTCTGCTCTTCTCCCTGTACACCAACAGCTGCACCTCCAGTCATCCGTCCGTCAAACTCCTGAAGTTTGCGGACGACACCACCCTAATTGGGCTCATCTCCGGTGGAGACGAGTCTGATTATAGGTGGGAAGCGGCCAACCTGGAGACCTGGTGCAGCCAGAACAACCTAGAGCTCAATTTCAGTCCTGTTTCAGTCACTTTCCTCCGGCAGAAGGTTGCGGTCCATCAGGACCAAAAACTGTTTCTTCCCTTCTGCTGTTGGCCTCTTTAACAAGGCCAACAGTTCACACTGACTTTTTATGACTAAATGTCCTTTTAAACACATTGCTTTTTGCGCTGCATCACACAATTGCATCTTGTACAATTTGTATTTTTAGTAATGTTTGTATTTTTATATTGTAAAAACGTTGTATTTATATTTTATCGTACATTCAACTTCAATTCTAATTCCACTTAGTTATTGCTAGTTATGTAACCTTAAAAATAGTTTGTCCTCATATTTAATTTAAGATTCCTGTATGTTTAACGTATGCACCTTCCTCCCAACGCAAATTCCTTCTCTGTGCAAACTTTCATGGCGAATAAAACCCATTTTGATTCTGAGGCGTTACTGCACAAACATCACCGCAAAACTGATCGGCTCGAGAGACGTCAGATGACGTAGTATCTTAAACAGGAAGTGCAGTAAACGCGTGTCTGTTTCTCGAACAGCAAATGGAGACATATTTGTTCACCGATACCGGTAAGATTTCTTTTTTTTGTATATATACACTCAATAAGTAATTTCCAAATAAATCCATAGCTTGCACCTAGTTGTATCGAGTCAAGCTAGCTTTATATTTGGTGCACAAATGGGCACAAGTTACAACTTCTGATATGTTACCTAATTGTTTCTCAATTTGTGTGTTGCGTGTTTTCTCTCCGTCACTTTAGTCATACAACGATAACATAATGACCTCGAACGCAGTTGGAAGGCTGAGTTTCCGCAACATAGCAGCTCTCGCGCCGATGGTACGTGTGGGTACCCTGCCCATGAGACTGCTGGCTCTGGACTTAGGTGCAGACATTGTGTACAGTGAGGTAAGCAAAACAGATGTGGTCGAAATAACTGCGTGCCAAAACATATCACAAGTTTCTAAATTAACCCGAGTCTTTCCAAATACAAATCTCAAAATGATTTTGTTTTGCAGGAGCTGATCGATATAAAAATGGCACAATGTGAAAGGGTGGTGAATGGTAAGGGTCTTTTTTAATCACTGTCACTGCAACAACGTATTTTTGTCTTATGTACCAATGTTTGGTGTATACCTGACAGAGGTGTTGGAGACGGTGGATTTTGTTGCCCCAGATGAGAAAATCATGTTCAGGACCTGCGGGAAAGAAAAGGACAGAGTTGTATTTCAAATGGTAAATATGACCCAATATGTCCTTAGACGTGCCCATTTTGCACCAAAGACATAATGTGAAAAATAAAGTCTGATTTGATTTGTTACTATGACGTGTTTTGATGTAACCAAATGATTTAGGTCTAATAATTACACATGTATCATGCATCCAGGGAACCGCTAACCCAGAAAGAGCACTGCGAGTGGCACAGCTTGTGTGAGTCCGAACTTATGTAGCTCTGTTCTTCTCAAGTACAAATAAAATGTACATACATATTTTTCTACTATGCCCATTGAATTGACACAACCGTACGCCTGAGATATTCTGCTCCTGTGCCGCCCTCTTTTCTAAACTACGCCTGTTTCTTTCTCGTACGTAGAGAGAATGATGTGGCCGCAATCGATGTGAACATGGGCTGTCCAAAGGAATACTCCACCAAGGTGAGCCTGGACGCCTTCTAGAACCAGTCCTGGTGAAGTGCCGCTCTGTGCCAGCTCCTCTCACCTTGTTTTGACTTTGAAGGCATATTATTCATGTTTTATCAGTGTAATTACATTGTCATTTAGCAGACACTCTTATCCAGAGCGACTTACAGTAAGTACAGGGACATTCTCCCAGAGGCAAGTAGGGTTTGAAGTGCCTTGCCCTAGGACACAACGTCATTTGGCACGGCCGGGAATCGAACCAACAACCTTCTGATATAATAGCCCGACTTCCTAACCGCTCAGCCACCTGACCCCCACATAATGTGACAGGAGAGAGGGAGGGGGGGGGGGGGGGAGACACACGACATGCAGCGAAGCGCTGGGCTGGATTTAAACCCCTGGCTGTGGGGTTTGAACATGGTACACTCCCCTCTCAGTCTACATGGTACACTCCCCTCTCAGTCTACATGGTACACTCCCCTCTCAGTCTACATGGTACACTCCCCTCTCTGTCTACATGGTACACTCCCCTCTCAGTCTACATGGTACACTCCCCTGTCAGTCTACATGGTACACTCCCCTGTCAGTCTACATGATACACTCCCTCCCCTGTTGTGACCTGAATATGTTTCTCCTTTAGGGTGGAATGGGAGCTGCTCTCCTCTCTGATCCTGACAAAATCGAGGCAGTAAGGTTCTCCTCCTTAAGTTAACATGTACAATATGTGGGTTGAGATGTCATTGCTGGATCACAGGAGTAGGTAAATGTATTGTTCAAGTTCAAATCTAGTTATTCTGTTTCTGTAGATTCTCACTACACTCGTCAAAGGAGTTTCTAAACCAGTGACGTGCAAAATCAGAATCTTACCCACAGTGAGTTGAATGTACTTCTTTTGGAATGTTAGTAGTCTCACTTCAGCCTGATGTTTGTGCATGTTTTCATTCAATTAATTGATTGATGTTTTAGCTGGAGGACACCGTAAACCTGGCCAGGAGGATCGAAAAGACCGGTGTGGCTGCCATTGCTGTGCACGGCAGGTAGGCCGTCAGGTTGTTTATCATTTATAATGTTTTTGTGTATTTGAATACACATTATAATAATATACCGTGTTCTTACTTTGTCGTTGTCGCCAATTCAGGTTGAAGGAGGAGCGGCCGAGTCATCCTGTTCACTGTGACTTCATCCAGGCTGTGGCTCAGGCCCTCACCATCCCTGTCATTGCCAAGCAAGTTGCCCTCTTACCCACATTCCTCATTAACATCCTAATGTGTTTTATCCATTTGACAGTTATTATTATTATTATTATTTCTTTTACAATCCTATCAGAATTCTCCATGATGCATTCCACAACCATAAACGTTCTTGTCGTGCGATAAGTGTTCTTAGTTTCTGTGGTTGACATTGTGCAGCGGAGGGTCCCTGGATCTGGTGAAGACCTACGATGACATCGAGCTGTTCCGCACTGCGGCCGGCGCCTCGTCGGTGATGCTGGCTCGGGCCGCTATGTGGAACCCCTCTGTGTTCCGCTGTGAGGGGCTGCTGGCTGTGGAACAGGTCATCCAAGATTACATCAAATATGTGAGTATCACCTCTGCCTCCACAACCACAATTCACTAGAGCCTTGCTATGTGCCGGAAAGTAACTGACACAAGCCTGGCTTTTTGGGTAAACTCGCTTTATGGAACAGGCCCCTGGAAAACGGGAGACACTGTCTCCTCTCTGTTTGTAGGCCGTACCCCATGACAACCATGCCTGTCTGTTTGTAGGCCGTACCCCATGACAACCATACCTCTCTGTTTGTAGGCCGTACCCCATGACAACCATGCCTGTCTGTTTGTAGGCCGTACCCCATGACAACCATGCCTGTCTGTTTGTAGGCCGTACCCCATGACAACCATGCCTCTCTGTTTGTAGGCCGTACCCCATGACAACCATGCCTCTCTGTTTGTAGGCCGTACGCCATGACAACCATGCCTCTCTGTTTGTAGGCCGTACGCCATGACAACCATACCTCTCTGTTTGTATGCCGTACCCCATGACAACCATACCTCTCTGTTTGTAGGCCGTACCCCATGACAACCATGCCTGTCTGTTTGTAGGCCGTACCCCATGACAACCATGCCTGTCTGTTTGTAGGCCGTACCCCATGACAACCATACCTCTCTGTTTGTAGGCCGTACGCTATGACAACCATGCCTTCAACACCAAGTACTGCATCTGTCAGATGCTCAGGGACAGGGTGGAGTCTCCGGCGGGGAAGCGACTCCACTCTGCCCAGACCAATGCAGAGATCAGGTGCGCATCACCCTCCCTATGATTTCACACTGGGAAAAACATGCTCCATCGCTGAGGATTCTGGGTCATGGAGTTCTGTCTCTCACAAAATACCACAGTTTTTTTTTTATGGCTGGAACGCATACACCTCATGTTTTATTTGACAGATGTTGTGAAGTATGTGCATGCACAAACATCATGATGTGTTTTCCAGTGAGATCTTTGGGCTAAAGGAATGCTATGAGAAGACTCAGGCAGAACTACAGGTCAGGAGAGAGGCCGTTAAGACTAACCTCAACCCCCCTGAGCTCTCAGTTACAGTCGGGGACGTCACCATGATGCCTGTGAAATTTGAAAGGTTTGTGCCCCTGACCCAGTTGTAATTGTTTCAACGAATGTGTCTTCTTGACCTCTTGGCTGAAGATAGTTGTATGCCTTCCTGACGTGTGTGTAATGTGTTTGTGGTGTGGTGTGTTTGTGTGGTGTGTGTCAGGAGGGAGTACCCGGCAGAAGTCAGCCCTAAGATGTATCTTCTGGAATGGAGCCGTCAGCAGAAACTGGAGCAGCCACGATACGACACAGTAAGAGAAAGGAGGAAGGAAGACAGGCCGGGAGGAGGGAGATGTGGGGTGAGGGGTGGAGGATGGGGTACAAGGGGTGGAGTATAGGGGGTGAGGGGTGGAGGATGGGGTTCAAGGGGTGGAGTATAGGGGGTGAGGGGTGGAGGATGGGGTACAAGGGGTGGAGTATAGAGGGTGAGGGGTGGAGGATGGGGTGGAGTATAGGGGGTGAGTGACGGATGGGTGTGGCAAGGCATGGTCTGGTGGGGGGGTGTGATATTAAAACAGGATCTCTCATTGCTGTTGTTCTGTTTTGTGCCAATATAACAAACATGTATGTTGTTATGAGAACTGCTTTACTGATGTTTACATCAGGCACAGCGCACGCAAGACCGGGCTTTCCAGTCCACTGTCACCATGGCAGCAAGAAGATACAGGTCCACGTTGTGGTGAGTCAGGCACACGTGACTGGAACAGAGCCCGTTTGAAGGGAAGACTTTAGTGTGATCCGTGTGCGTCCCGGAGCATATCCTGAAGTGCTGACCGTATTAGATGGTTCCACTGTCTTAGTGCAGCTCACAATGACGACAAATGTGTTTATACGTTTATTTCCTGCGCACCGCCCATCCAAACAAGTTCCCCCCTTTATGCTGCACTTAGTTCTCTAGATAATTGAGCCACAGACACAGATTCCTGCCAGATAAGTACAATTCAGTGGAAGAGCAGTCAACCGCATATCAAGAGGTTCGCCCCCTTAGATAAACCGCCTGCTAAATGAACACTTATTATTACAACATTATATACAAATTGTTGGGTCAGTGCAAAGCTATACACTCTCTGTCTCCCCAACTCAGGGAGAAGTCGAAGAAGTATGCAGAGCAGGCGGCGGCGGTGGTGTGTCTGCGAGTACTGGGCTTGCCGGAGGGCCGCGTGGGCGAGGAGGACCAGGGCCTGGTGGGCAAGAGGAAGAGGGAGAGGAGCCCCCCCGACCAGGACGCTGCTGAGGAGCCGATGGGGGAGAAGAAACGCCTGTCTCTTCACCTCCAACCACAGTTGTCTAAAGGAGGTGCTGCCGTGGTTACTAACGGTGTACGCCTCCAGACGGACGGGCCGTGATGGCCGCGCTGCAGCGTGTTATTGCCGTGTTGTGAGCGATCAGAAGCCCACAGAAACATAGTGTGCTCCATCTCTGTGTAACGCTGGCTGGTGCTGGGGTCGGCTGTTGGTGGATGAGATTGATAGAGGTTTTTTCTGTCGGAGGTATTCTATAATCTACTGATGTAACTTGTCAACAAAACTGTTGGATGAGTTATTCAGCTGTATTTTTGTTTACAGGCAATGAGGGTGGGCAGATACGTTTTATTCCAACTTTCCACATTTGATTATTTGGATTTAAGTGACGGATTTGAAAGTCTAGTATAAGACTTTTGAAATCGTATACTGTTTAAACAAAGTGACACTTCGTTTTGTGTACTATATTTCCTGTTATTGCCATTATTTCTGAGTATGAGATTTTCAACCAGAAGATGGCAGTGAAGGGGGAAGATGTGTATATACACAAATGTTTAATTTATAACTTTTTAATTATTAATTTATCTTTAATGAGGCCTTTCAAAAGAAAGAAAACGTATGTTTTAATTCCAAACCTCTACAATTTCCTAATTGCTTGGAAACGCATATATCATTGTAAGTTGCAAAGTAACATAACATACTTGTGGGTTTTATTCATTTCGAATAAATTAAGTTATGCAAACTAGAAATGTGTCACATGTTTTCTTCTGATATGATTTCATTTGCGAAGGATTTTAACATCATACTGTACTCTGGGCTCGGAGACGGGTGTTGAATTTTGCTGACGTCACGGTCGGAGCTGTCTAATGCTTTGTTTGTAATGTGGAAGTTGGAGTAGAGTACTTTGTCGTCCACCGAGAGAATCTACGGTCAACCGTTTCGTCTTTTCGTTGGTCTGTAGCTCGAGCAAACCTTTACATTGAAATACCTTGAAGGCAAATCTACCTAAATGTTGACACTGGAGGTGACGTAAGTCATTTCAGATTCGCGTAGCAGCAATTTACAACTTCGGTTTGGATCGACTTGTTGCTGTTTACCCTGTAATACGAATCAAAAAGTTTTTATTGCTACACGTAGCTTATGCCTAAGGAGTTTTAATGCGTCCTGAGTCAACTCCGACCTGAATTTGAAGGTTGAACCTGACTCGTCCTATCCAATGACTACAGTTAATTGTAGCAGTAATGAGGAGCTGGACTTCGGACTTACTTTCGGGGTAGACACGCAACAACATTTGCTAGGCCCCGCAGGTGAGTTCAGTTTTGACAACATATCCTCTCCGCTGTGTTAGGCAGCTTAAGAGACACGAATCTGTTCAAATAATCTGTTAGGCAGGGGCTACCTTCTTATGATTCATTCAATATAATGTATAATGCATAAGACGTAATGTCATGTACGTTTTAGTGTATCTACAAATGCTGGTAATTTGGCGATCTCAGTTTAAGTTTATTTTGCTAACATGATAGGGTTTCAAACTTTTGGAAGAAAAACTTTTTTTTCTTTCAATATTGTCTTGATTGATATTGATTATGGTATCTGCATAAAGGCACGCAGAAGGAGAAATAAGAAATGAGTGAAAAGTACCGCTTATTGGCTGATAAAAAGGCACAGACCCCTATGTCGACACCCCTGACCTCAGTCGTCTGGTTCAATGCCTCCTTCCCTATTCCAACCGTTAAACATGGCACCCCCACATAAGCTACTGTAAGCTGCCAGCCAAACCGCTTGCGATGCTCTCATCTGATACATCAGATAATATTCATATTCATTACGTTTATTGAATTTGCAAATATTAGAAGAATATGGCTGGTTTATTGTGATTCATATCAAGACAATCAGCTCTTTGACTCCCACATTTTTTGCATTTTGTGTGCAGAAGTCTGTGTGGGCGCATGTCCTGTGTGAACTGTGGTATTAATAGTAGGTCGTTTTTGCAGCTCTGTTGACAGCTGTGAGCACATACAGTTGTGTGAATTAGCCAGACTAGTGCTCTTGATCATTTTTATAATATCACCATGCTGCAGAGGCCTGCAGGTTAACTTACAGGTCCATCAAGTATTTTTTGTACAGGATGAATAATTTATCTGTAATGAATCTTTGTAGCTGTTCGATGTAATGATGTACATAGTGTGAAGACTCTTTATAGAAAGTTCTGTTGATAACATCAACTGCTTGTCTTGCAGAGTTACAGGGAGTGACAATTGTATCTGTTGTGTGCTGAAGATTAGACACTTTGCATTGCAAATGAGCCACCTTCTTTATTTGCTTACCACTTATACCTGACATTTTCTTTCAAACAGGTGGAGAACCTGATGACAGCACACCTTACTACACCCAAGTTTTGGCCAACCAACCTACCGGTCAACATCCATCTCCACCTACTTTCCAAGACCCCAGTAGCATCCACCGGCACCAACCTAGTTATGAAGTCCACAGTTTCCAATACAGTTCCTTGGGGCACCCCAAGGCATTCGACTGCCCAAGCATCCAGATTACCTCCATAGCCCCTAACAGTCACCAGGAGGCGGGAAGCTGTCACAATGCAGTGGCAGCCAGGGGGCCGGAGGGTGACGGCCCTGGCCCTGACAGGTCCTGGTCCAGGGACCACCTGTACCTGCCTCTGGAGCCTGGCTACCGGGACGCCACCCTGAGCCCCAGTCCCTGCAGCAGCCTGTCCTCCCGCAGCTGGCTGTCCGACCTCTCCTCCTGCGAGTCTTTCTCCCACATCTACGACGACGTGGAGGCTGAGCTGAACGAGGCGGCAGCCGGGGTCACTCTGGGGTCGCCGTTAGCCTCTCCTCTCCCCTCTCCCGGCTGTGGAGGCGGGGCGTTCGGCGTGGAGATCTGGCAGCTGCAGTACCAACACCCTCTCCTCTCGTCTTACCAGTCCCCGCGCCAGTCGCCCTGCGCCTCCCCGCGCCACTCCCCTCGCACCAGCGTCACGGACGAGAACTGGCTCAACCCTCGCCCGCCCTCCCGGTCATCCTCCAGGCCCACGTCACCCTGTGGGAAGAGACGGCACTCCAGCGCGGACGTCGGCGCCCGCTCCCCCTCCCCGCACCACTCTCCAAGCCCCACCCCGGGACACTCCCCCCGAGGCAGCGTGACAGAGGACACCTGGGGAGGCAGCCCTGCCGCTGCCCTGATGGACGTGGATGTTCCCTCCAAGACCCGGAGGACCTCCAGGGCCCACATGGTTCACCTGGCAGGACAGGGGGACTCTGGGCTGGACGACCCAGGGATAGGGGTGCCTCAGCTGGACTCATCTGCGGAGGAATGTGTGGGCGGTCTAAACCAGGGTGGTCTGGCCGAGTTGTTCCTCGCAGTCCCCTCACACTTCACCTGGAACAAACCCAAGCAGGGCAACTCTCCACTTTTCAGGTTGTTATGCGTGTCAACAGCAGTGGAAAACACAGTATACAGTACACACACGTCAGCCAAAACAGCCTCTTACGTTTTGGCTGGAAGAGCCTACTAGTAAATGTACTGTGCTGTGTATGTCCATGTAGGTGACTTTGTAAACAAAGCACCTGCTTAGTGACTGTGTTTCTTGTCACCTCCAGCTGAACCATTCATAGCTGTCTCTGATTTGCTCTGTTGAGATCAAATACACATGGCATCGTCCTCCACGGAGCTGTATTGTGGGTCATCAACATTGGAACAAAATGAAGTAAATACTAATGTAGAGCCTTTAACCAGATGTGCCGTGTTTCCCCTGGCAGGCTGTCATCTCCACCCTCTCTAGACTGCCCGCTCCCCAGCCAGGACGGCCAGTACGAGCTGAAGATCGAGGTGCAGCCCAAGGCTCACCACCGGGCCCACTACGAGACGGAGGGCAGCAGGGGAGCAGTCAAGGCCAGCTCTGGGGGACACCCTGTCGTTAAGGTACGCTGCCAGGCTGTCAGTGAAGGGACGACACAAGGTCAATCTGAACAGTCTCAGGACAAGGCCAGCTCTGGGGTACACCCTGTCGTTAAGGTACGCTGCCAGGCTGTCAGTGAAGGGACGACACAAGGTCAATCTGAACAGTCTCAGGACAAGGCCAGCTCTGGGGTACACCCTGTCGTTAAGGTACGCTGCCAGGCTGTCAGTGAAGGGACGACACAAGGTCAATCTGAACAGTCTCAGGACAAGGCCAGCTCTGGGGTACACCCTGTCGTTAAGGTACGCTGCCAGGCTGTCAGTGAAGGGACGACACAAGGTCAATCTGAACAGTCTCAGGACAAGGCCAGCTCTGGGGTACACCCTGTCGTTAAGGTACGCTGCCAGGCTGTCAGTGAAGGGACGACACAAGGTCAATCTGAACAGTCTCAGGACAAGGCCAGCTCTGGGGTACACCCTGTCGTTAAGGTACGCTGCCAGGCTGTCAGTGAAGGGACGACACAAGGTCAATCTGAACAGTCTCAGGACAAGGCCAGCTCTGGGGTACACCCTGTCGTTAAGGTACGCTGCCAGGCTGTCAGTGAAGGGACGACACAAGGTCAATCTGAACAGTCTCAGGACAAGGCCAGCAACAGCTACGTAGCAGGCATAAACAGGATGGATGGTGTCCTGTGCTTTCACTATATGTCAGAGAATTCATTTATCAAATTTGTTGCAATCCAATCGAGCTTGTGTGTTTAATTTAAGTCCAATTACATTCAGCTTGTGTTTTCTAGGTCAGGGTTTGTACATGGAGCGTAGGTGAGGGTTCAGTTCTAACCTTGTCA
Organism: Hypomesus nipponensis; assembly: GCF_054491055.1. Lineage (NCBI taxonomy): Eukaryota > Metazoa > Chordata > Actinopteri > Osmeriformes > Osmeridae > Hypomesus > Hypomesus nipponensis. The sequence goes on from NC_140374.1 coordinate 1,635,914, forward strand.
GTGTCCACAGTGTAGCTTCCTGTTATATCAAAGGAAGTGTTTTGTCACGCCAAACATGATTATTTTATTCTGATATGCTGATTAAGTCTTGGTTAATGTTTCACCACTTCTGTGTAATGTTTATCTGTGATTAGTGAAGCGTGTTTGTGTACTTGTCTTAGTGTATGCTTCTCATTCAAACTGAACCCAGACATGAATACAGCTGAAACTGAACATTTCGTCCCTTCTGCACACACAAGATGTTTACGTGTGTGACTGGGGTGTGTTTGCTGTGGTGTGTACATGGAAGGGGGCTTAGCATTAGTGTCTATTAGCTCAGAAGACACCTTTTGTACCACGCTGAAACTCGCCATGGAAACCATGATTCTGTGAAACAAGTCTGTGAATTGTTTAGTTTTTTGACCATGTGGAACGTGGAATTCCTGTCATACTTGAGTCAGTCCAAGGCAGTACATCTTACACCCCCCCCCCCCCCCTCGCAAACACTCTGATCTTTTGACGTTGAATGTATTTTTGACTGAACTCTTGTTAGGGATACCACCTAACATGTCCGGAAGGGGTGTGTTACAATCTAGGGATCAGAGAACCAGATGCAGAGCTGAGATACACAAAGGTCTCACATGTAACATATACCCGCTGGTTTATTTTGGGATTGGTTGATAGTGACAGTGGCAAATCCACAGAACATTTCACTAGTCCTGTTTGTTACGTTCTCAAATACGTACACACAGGGGCTCTGTGCCTTCGCTCCACCAACGAGCAGAATGCTTAGTGCCTTCAGTGAAGATAGACATTGTTATAGGCTCACCCTGATACACACCCTGATACATTTGGCTGTTCATGACATCAGTGAGCATGTTGTGCTCCTAAGGGCAGCTTTTACTGACTATAAGACTGACTATGACTTTGATTACTATAAGAATGACTGCAAGAGGCATCAGTGATAATGTGTCATTTCAGTTCTTCACAGAATGGTTTTGTTTACAGCTTCTTGGCTACAGTGAGACACCAGTCAACCTACAGGTGTTCATCGGGACGGCAGACGATCGTTTTTTGAGACCACATGCCTTCTACCAGGTGCATCGGGTAACTGGGAAAACTGTCTCTACTGCCTGCCAGGAAAACATCATAACCAGCACCAAAGTTCTCGAAATACCTCTCATCCCAGAAGACAATATGTCCAACAGGTAATACTCCAAAGCATAGAGGATTTAAATTTAGAAAAGCACTACAAAGGAAGAACTAGAACTGTGATATATAATCCTCTGTGATCCACCCAACAACCACTTTGGATTCTGTTCATTTTTCATGATTAATAGTGTGTTCAATTCTCAGAAGTGCTAAGAAAATGAAAAGGAATATTTCATCTGTTCAAAAATAGAAATGTGGTTGACTTTCCTTTTTTTTAAACAAACTTGTTAGAGTTATCAGATTCATCTTATTAAACAAAATGTCAATATACTAGTTTGAATTGAGGCACGCATGAGAATGATTGAACATAAAAGTCTGAACAATATTTTCTAAAACTGCTCTGGTGTCTGTACAACAGCATTGACTGTGCGGGAATCTTGAAGTTGAGGAATTCGGACATCGAACTCAGGAAAGGAGAGACAGACATCGGCCGCAAAAACACTCGCGTGAGGATGGCCTTCCGCGTGCACATCCCCCAGCCCGGCGGCAGGATCCTGTGTCTGCAGGCCGCCTCCGTTCCTATCGAATGCTGTGAGTGGCTGAAAAGACGTGAATAGACACAAGCTATTCCTGTGCTGTTACAAACCGACTGGTTGATTGACTGGTTGACCGACCGACTGACTAATTGACTGATTGGTTGACTGATTGGTTGACTTGTGGACCTGCAGCCCAACGGTCGGCCCAGGAGCTGCCCCAGGTTGACAGCTTCAGTCCTGGCAGCTGCTCTGTGAATGGAGGCGAGGAGCTGGTCATCACAGGCTCAAACATCTCCCCAGGGTCCAAGGTCATCTTTGTGGAGAAAGGCCTTGGTAGGTGCTGGTCATCTCACACCTTCCAGACTTACATTCAGAGAACTAATGCCAAAGCAAAAATACTATTATAAAATCAATACAGATCAAAAACAATTACAAAAGCTAAAATCTTTGCTGCAAAAATGACGTTTTCCCCGAAAATTCCCCAGATGGTCGCACACAGTGGGAAGTTGATGCAAACGTGATACAAGAGAAAAGTAACAGTGTGAGTAGTGAGCATGATTGGACATCTCTCCCAAAGTACAGCAGGTTAGACCATTTTAAAATTTAAAACAACAATGTTCTCTTCACAGTCCAGCATTGTGGTGGACATCCCTGCTTACCACAGTAAGACCGTGACCTCGACAGTCCAGGTGCAGTTCTACGTGTCAAACGGAAAGAGGAAGAGGAGCCAAACGCAGGGCTTCACGTACCTCAGTGCTGCAACACACCACAGCACCATCGGCACAAAGCACATGAAGCAGGAACACAGTGACTTTGACTACGTTCCCCACAATCCCTCCACCTGTTATCCAATTAGCACGCAGCTACGCCCGACTGACCAAGATTTTCCTCAGGACACGCCCTTTTATGGGTCTCCTGGAGACCCAGTGCCTTGTGGACGTCCTCCCCAGGCGGGGTGCTATTCCCTGGGGTCTTCTCCACAGCAACCCTCCCCTCACCTCCATGGCTATCCCACCAATATGGGACACCAGCGGATAAGCCCTATGCAGGCCGTCAATCCCAAACCAGCCTCCCTGACTAGGCCGTCATACGACCCCACACCATATAGTGTTCCTTACAGTAACCAACCCTGCTCTGTCATGGCTTCCTGCGGACGTCAGTTCCATCCACAGATACAAGCGCAGGCCACAGTGGCTGCCTCTGTGTCCTCGCGGAGAGAAGGCATGACATACCAGAGTGCCATACAGCCCCAGCTAGCTGGCTCCTGTCCCCAGGCAGCCAGCCAAGCCAGGGCCCACGCCCCAGCCCCAGCCCAGGGGTACTCTCTCAGTTACCACTGCTCACACACAGGGTCCGACCAGGCAGAGGCCTCGCACCACACTCTGAAATACCATCCCACCAGAGACCTGTCCTCTTACTCTCCCGCCCCTGCAGCACCAGCCTGCTCCATCCCCCCATCAGCCTCCCCCGGGGGGTCTCCCAGACGCCAGGCACCCTCCCTGGGCCCCAGCAGAACCAGCCTGGCCTTAGACCTCCATAAGACCCTGAACCCTGCCCCCCACTCTCTCTTCTCCAACTCGGGGGACAGGGTGAGCGTCAAGCAGGAACCGGAGGACAAGCTTCATGAGATCACACTGGATGACGGTAAGAAACTTGCATGAGTGCGCTGTGGAGTATTCACAACTCAAGTGCTTGGATTGCTGTTTTTATCAACTTCCTGAACTAACCAGATGCTTGTTGCAAACCTTAAGACTATAGTTCCAGCTCAGGATATTCCATCTTAGGTCATTCGGTAGAAACATTTGGCCCATATTAAATAATGATTACCATAATTTTTTATTTATTAAGACTATAAGGCGCACCGTTATATAAGCCGCAGCAGCTAAAAGTCTGTTGTTAGCTTAGCTGCTATCACAAAGAGATCAGCATAGAAATGTGGCAACGCGTAGCAATCATTTAGCCACTTAACTTTGGCTATTTTTGAAAAACCTTGAAAAAGTGTGCATCGCTTGTGGCCGTTAACTGTAAAAATCCATAGATATTTCCATAGAATCCATAGATTAGCCGCAGCGTTATATAAACCGCCGGGTCGGAGAACGAGAACAAAGGTGCGGCTTATAGTCCAGAAATTACGGTAAATGAAACTCTTGTTTCTCTAGTAAAGGTTTCAGCTATTATAACATATCATAAAGGTATCATAGCAGTACATTGAGCCACCCGCCTTAAAATGCTCATTTACCCACAAAAAGAACATGCAAATCGTGAATGTAGAAAGTGTTGTTGGGTAACCAGTGCATGCCACAGCTCAGTGTGGGAACAGAGAAGTCCCCACGTTGGGCTGGCAGTTCCCCCAAGCTGTCAGACTGATGAACCGTGAAGCTCTCAGCCTCTCACCATGCCTACCACATTTTTTAATTAATCGCCTATCACAGGCTGGACTGTGTTTGTCCCGACCACACAGATACCGATCTCTGGTCGCCATATGCCCACACTGTGCCTTTGTTTGCCTTCCTACAGAGCGGCGTGGCAGCAGGCCTGGTCCTGTGTGTGTGCCCAGCTCCAGGATCTGGGTTAATTATAGGCAGGGCCCCTGGTTGCTAGCTGAAGGGGGTGACACTTGCACTGTGTGTAGGTTTGTGTACAGTCAAACACAGGAGGGGTGGTGGGGTGGGGCTAAAGATACCACACATGCTAATCTGCTTGTGTTACTGTTGACCAGCTGTCCCCGAGTAGTGATGACAAGTGTTCCTGAGACCCCACCAGCTCTCACTTCAGCTTGAAACAAGAGAGCCGGGCTTGGATGAACTTGACTTTCTGCCTCCAGTCGTTCCGCCTCAACACTCGTACTCACTCAACATCTAATGCTGAGTACACCCTGACAGATTTTTTTTTATCTTTTAAGATTTTCAAAATGTGAGAGACCACAAACATGAGAACAAAGGTTCTCATAAATCCTAGATTTAACCGTTTCACTCCTATAGTGTGTGGTGTTTGTCCTCGGGGTTCCCCCCACACATCAGTATTTCTGATCGTAAATATTCAACATGTTGAATATTTACGATTCGCGATCGGGTTCCGATCCGACGTTCTTCCGAGCAGATTCTGTCACTCTTAACACACCTCACACCGAGGGAATATCTGGTGAGATAATCTGTAGATAATGGAACATTACCTAGGATTGTCGCAAGGGGGAAATCATCCCAAAATCAGATTATCTTGTGGTGTGTACCCAGCATAAGTCACACTAGAATGTTAGAAAAGCTAGTATTTTAGTTTAAGGTTCTTTTATTCACACAGAGAATACTTTTTTTCAGTTGAACTGGGTCCTGTTGACTGATCTCAGGGCAGTCGACCTGGGTCCTGTTGACTGATCTCAGGGCAGTCGACCTGGGTCCTGTTGACTGATCTCAGGGCAGTCGACCTGGGTCCTGTTGACTGATCTCAGGGCAGTCGCACTGGGTCCTGTTGACTGAGCTGCAGGTGTGGGTGATTAGTGCTCTCCCTCTAAAGATGGAGCTCTTTGTGTTTATTTGCATCTTACATCTTTTATCTTCTCCCCTATTCGTTCCGGTTTCAAACACATCACCTTTTCATGGTGAGGGCTGGAAATAGACTGCGTGTGTATATGTGGCCATCTGATCCATCTGGGTGGATGTATAAATAGACTCACAAACATGGTCTGGGGCATCCGGGTGGATCCTGGATGGTGATAGCGCTTTGGAGAGGCCTGTGTTCACAACAGACTTTAAGTTATGTGACAGTAACTGGCTGGGGTGTTCTGTGACATCTAGGGATGAAGACAACAACAACAACAAAAACATGAATTCAATGTATCCAAAAACAAATGTTGGCCTACAACACAACATGCTGTTGCAAGCCGTCTAGTATTTCAGGATGAAGAATGTAACTTGAAACTTGTGTATGGAGCAATACTGCCCTCTCATGGCTGAAAGAAATCTGTGAAGAGATGACAAGATTAATGTAATCTCTGTTTGCCTCTCTCGCAGTGAACGAGATTATCGACAGAGACATATCTCAGATTGGCGGCGTTGCAGACGGTGTTCTGCCAGAACAGGATCGTTTCGGCTGGGATCAAACCTCCGGTGAAACCCCTCTACAGTTCTGTGGCCTTCATTAGCTCTCACCCCTGCTCAGGAGATAGGGGCTGGGGGCGTGGGCCCTGGCTTGGCTGGCTGCCTGGGGACAGGAGCCCTGCTCAGGAGATAACTGGTGCTGTGTATTTAGCAGTTAAATATGCATTTGAGTTAAATAGCTTATTTTAAATAGTCATTCTCATTTTTATCGCCAGGGTACAGTGCCTCAACCAGTCCTTAGCTAACAGCCTGTCATACTCACCCTGTTGTGAGGTGATGCCCATGTGCTTGCTTATTTAGCACTGCCTCAGGATTTTATTATGATATTGTTTTGCTGTAAAAATGTTTTATACCAAAGATTTCTTGTTTGAAGAGGTACAATATGGAAATACATTTAATTACAATAAAATGACTGTAGGATTGTTTGCAGCTGCAATCATTTAACCTAAAAGCCTTCCATTGGCTACATTTAAATGCTGTGTTCATGTATTATTTATTGGCAAATATGTTAACTATGAATCTATTTTTGATACTCTTGGTCTTGCATATATAGTAAACAGATTATTGGAATGACATTTCACACAATGTAAAATTCCTACTTCCAGATTTTACTTTCTAGAGAATGCAGCTTGCACTGTTTGCGTTGGTATGAAGCAGCTATCTTACATTCTACAGTTATACTTGAGGCTGAAGTTTTATTAAAGAAAACTAATGAAACCTATCAGTGTATTATCAATATATTTGATTACAATAAATTCTTGCAAGAGACAAAACTATGAAAAACATGTTTGTCAATACCTCCTTTATTTGTAAAGTTAACACTGACATTCCATTTTTAATTGTCACAAACAGTAACATTGCTATACAATGTAATCGAGTAATCATTTAAAGAGTTTTTGGTCTGGGTCCTGTTGGATGAAGATAAGCTCTTCTACAGGTGAGGTTGAGCCCAATGTCCAACAGCTATTCTTACAGGTGTACACCAGTACTGTCCCAAACTCAACCGACATCTCCGACCTACAATCTTTACTCCGCAGTAAACTGACCAACGCTGGCATCAGCTGTAGCTCAAAGGTCCTAGAGCTGCCACAGCGAGCGCACTCCGGCACCATCTGTGCCATGTTCGAAGGAGGTTCTGAGATATAGAGAGGCGACCCGTTCCAGCAGTACCGCAAGATCTGCTCAGGACACAAGGAGATCTTCTTCATGAATCTGGAGAAGACCGCATCTCCATGTCTGGCCCGGGTCTTCTCGTACTTTTCATCTCCGCGTCCGTCACAGGTGCCCAGCTCGGCGACAGCTACACCTTCTCTTCGCTCATATTCCTTTAACAGTTTCTGAGCGTGATGTAGGTCGGTCGGTTCCACCAGGTCCGTCTCCTCCACTACGCTGACATAGAATGGACTGAAGGTGGGGATATCCAGCTGAATCGCCTCCCTCTCACCAAGACAGAGGTCCCGAAGTCTGCCACTCACATCTAGCTCGGTGGTGGGCATCACCGGCTGCAGGTTTGCCTCCGTCGCCTTCAACTGGGTTTGGGTTGTGTCACTTAAACATGCTGATTCTTCTTCATCTTCCATTCCCCAGTCGCCAGCACTGTCGCACCAGTCAGTGGCAGCGATGGGAGTTTCCGTGCCAGGGTTGAGGGGAGACTGCGAAAGCTCCGGACTCGGTTTGATCTCTGACTCTAGACATTGAGAGCGCAGTACCTTCCAGCTCTCCGACTTCGAACTGCACTGAGGGTTTGGGCAAGCCAACAAATGCAGAGTTCTGTGATAGAGAGACGCCTCCAACGGACAGTACACTTGCACCACATGTGCAAGAATACCATTGCAAAGAACACATCTGGGGTATTGCCAGGACATTACTGGAAGTACGTCCGGTAGATCGCCGACCTTGTTGGTAAAAAATGATAAGGGATATCTCTTTCCATCGCCAATAGCCCCATCACAAACTCCGATAAGAGTTACCTCGTGTGTTTCAGCCATGTTTCGTGTTGTTGACAGGCAACCGGAAGTCGTGATGCATTCGACTTCATGTAGCGCCGGCGTCGCCTGCAGCCCGGCTGACTTGAAGCTACTGCACTTACGGTCATGCCAGTCAAACGGCATTTTTTCCGATGCCTAAAAGTCTGCAGAAATCACAAATACACAAGCACATAGGCTACATCTCTCTCTAGTTTAAAACATTTAGCCAGCCTTAATATGTGATCCTTTTCCCGTTGCACAACCATGTCCCGAAACTTTAGCCCCTAGTCTACAATATAAATAATTTATTTAATTAGCATATACTTCATCTCAAGTGAGGTAAGAGGGAAGATTCGAGCACACTCTTTAACCGTAAGACAGCGCTCTTGCCACAAGCCATAGTTAACCTCGTTGAAAATCTGAATAATGCTGAGAACCTAAAAATAAACGTCATAACTGTAAAATAGTAAAGACATTAACGTGTTTGTAATACAAAATATTATTATTATTGTTATTGTAATATGTCCTTTATCAAATTGTCGGCGATTGTGAGACTAACGTCTCGAGGACTTGACGTCACTCGATTACCAAACGCTTCGAAAAAGCGAGACTTTTTTGACACAATTGTTTCAAATATCTCGTTGCTTCGGAAAGCTTCGTTTCCCCCATAGAGTTGGCAGAGAATGTCTAGTTAGGTTTCCCCATCACTAACCGGAAGTAAACAGCAAAGGACCTAAACGTCACGTCGATTACCGGAAGAAACAAGGAGGGAGACAATGATGCTACACTAACAACACAGACCGCTTTTCAGAGGTTTTAGACCCACATAAATATATACGTCGTCACATTTAACCAAGGGACAGCACCTTGTTTCAACAGGATTGGAGATTTGGCTAGCTAGCTATTTATTCGTGTGTCATGTCCCTCTGTAATAGTCTATACTCGTTTTGATGTAGCTGTCAAACTAGCTCACGAACGGGTTGGGCAGCTAGGCTAGTTACTACTACTACAGTCAGTAGTTCGTCTTGCTTGCTAGCCTGAAAAACACGAATTGGTTAAAAGCTGGGTTGTACTGAAATGGTTGACAAGCTAATTTGTTGAAATTCAACGACATGTGTAAACGTCTTAATAATGCAAGAAGGCATAGTCATAGGCTTGACCTAGACCAGGAAAGAGTTGCACACGTTTGATGAGGCTGTCAAAGACTTGCTCAACTTAGCGGTGCGAACTGCGCTGTGGACTTGAGATATCGATGAAAAGTGTGAAAGCATAGCAAACCCTAACCGCCGACATGCCTTCGCTGTTCTTGGAGAGACTCCCTTGGCCAAGTCTACAGACGTACACAGCTCTGAGTGCTATCTTGCTGGCCGCGACAGTCCTGAGTGCTTACCATACTGTCACGGAAGCTGGAGAGTTAGACCGGTATGTCACACAGGAGTCCCATACCAGCCCTGAAGACGAGTACGACCTCTTCACCAGCTACGGTGATGTAGCCAGTGATATCCTCTTGTACATGACCACTGACACTGCTTTTGTTTGGGTGAGTCTGTGGAACTTTCGTTGCAGTTGTAATCTAACTTACAACTAACTCTCCTTGGGCAAGGCACTTCAACCTACTTGTCTCGGGGAAATGTCCCTGTATTTACTGTAAGTCGCTCTGGTTAAGAGCGTCTGCTAAATTACTAAATGTGATTCAATTCAAAATCAATTGGTTGTGATTCTTTTCTGATGTTGAAGGGTGAAGCAGTTGTTGACAATGATGAGTTACGGTTAGTGCCAACGAACTGTGTGTGTTAAATGTAGTGATGAAATAGCAGTTAATTCCTTCTTAGGTGGTGGTGAATACAGCCTGTTGCATCCTAATGCTGATTGCAAAGGCGATCCAGTGCCTTGTCTTTGGGCCTTTGCGTGTCAGTGAAAAACAGGTTGGTTGAAACGTATCTGAAGTTCATGATATCACTGTCATTAACAACATCCTTCTCTACCTGCAAGGTTTTGAAGATGGGACAATGCAACACAATTTCACAACCTGCAACCCTCTCTCTCTCTCTCTCTCTCTCTCTCTCTCTCTCTCTCTCTCTCTCTCTCTCTCTCTCTCTCTGTGTGTCTCTCCCTCTCTCTCTCTCTCTCTCTCTCTCTCTCTCTCTCTCTCTCTCTCTCTCTCTCTCTCTCTCTCTCTCTCTCTCTGTGTGTCTCTCCACAGCACCTGAAGGAAAAGTTCTGGAACTTTATCTTCTACAAGTTCATCTTCATCTTCGGGGTCCTTAACGTGCACACGTTGGAGGAGGTGTTGATGTGGTCTCTGTGGTTTGCTGTCCTGGTCTTCCTCCACCTGGTGGTGCAGCTCTGCAAGGACCGCTTTGAATACGTACGTTCCAGTACAGGATGCCCTGAGGTCTAAACACACATAGAGAAACATTTCATCAAACTCAAAACATTCTGGCTTACAGACTGGATTAGTGTCATGTCATGTTGGGTGCTGTAAGGTTATATCTAAGGTAGTCCTAATGCTGATGCTACATGACAGATGAAATGTGATGAAATGATTGAGATCCCAATTGGATAGTACCACAATGGTGCAAATAAGGTAGTATCATAATCACGCAAATTAGCTGGTATCACAATCACGCATAGGGTAGTGTTACAATCGTGCGTTACCACAAGGCTGATGCTCACTCTGTGATGTGTCTGCAGTTGTCGTTCTCTCCCACCACGGCGCTGAGCAGCCATGCGAGGGTGCTGGTGCTGCTGGTGGGGCTGATGCTGGCGTGTCTGGGCCTTGCGCTGCTCTGTGGGGTGCTGGGACACGGCCAGGGGATCCACACCGTCGCCTTCATGGCTGCTGAGGTAGGGAGCACCTCCTCTCCTCTGGTCTATCCCCCTGGGCTGCTTGAGGAGGCAGCAGACCCCCCTGGCTCCCTCAGGAGGCAGCAGACCCCCCTGGCTCCCTCAGGAGGCAGCAGACCCCCCTGGCTCCCTCAGGAGGCAGCAGACCCCCCTGGCTCCCTCAGGAGGCAGCAGACCCCCCTGGCTCCCTCAGGAGGCAGCAGACCCCCCTGGCTCCCTCAGGAGGCAGCAGACCCCCCTGGCTCCCTCAGGAGGCAGCAGACCCCCCTGGCTCCCTCAGGAGGCAGCAGACCCCCCTGGCTCCCTCAGGAGGCAGCAGACCCCCCTGGCTCCCTCAGGAGGCAGCAGACCCCCCTGGGCTCCCTCAGGAGGCTGCAGACCCCCCTGGCTCCCTCAGGAGGCAGCAGACCCCCCCTGGGCTGCCTCAGGAGCAGCGGATGAAATCCTGGAGGAGACTGTCTGTGTTGGTGTGTTGTTTTTTACACGCTCCGAATAAACAATAACGCAGGGTTTGTTTGTTTCAGTGGATGCTGGTTACCGTGAGGACCGCTCATGTTATCATCCGGTAGGTGTTTGCTCTTTGTTTTACACAGAGAAACATTGTGTGAACGAGTATAAACCGTGATCTGAGCGTTTTTAAAGATCTAACTGCCAGCCTTTTGGACGTCTCTCTAAGGTACTCCATCCATCTGTGGGACCTGAACCACGAGGGGATCTGGGAGAACAAGGGCTCCTACGTCTACCACACAGACTTCTTCATGGAGCTGTCCCTGCTGGGCCTGGACCTCGTACACCACATCCACATGCTGGTGAGGTCACTTCCTGGTTCTGTATAAACAAACACAAGAGAGCAGGACGTGCTAACGCTACATGCTAACTCATGTAGCCATGGTGGCGCTTAAACGTAAGTGTCGTGTTTTACCGCTTCACTTAGCCCTTTATCCTTTTATTGCTCAATGGAGGTTTGTGTTTCTCTGCCTCCTCCTCCCCCTCTCAGCTCGTGGGGAATATCTGGCTGTCCATGGCCAGCCTGGTGATCTTCATGCAGCTACGCTACCTGTTCCACGAGGTGCAGAAGAGAATACGACGCCACAAAAACTACCTGCGTGTCATCGACAACATGGAGGCCAGGTTGGTTTCTGCACCTGCAAGCTGTACACATGCTCATTAAAACACGCAAGCATTCCTCCTCCGGGGGGTGTGTTTGTACTTGGTCTGAGGTTTCGCTCTGTGGGGGGGGGCTGCTGGGTCCAGGTTTGCTGTGGCCACTCCAGACGAGCTGGCAACTAACGACGATGACTGCGCCATCTGCTGGGACGCCATGGCGACAGCCCGCAGACTCCCCTGCGGTCACCTCTTCCACAGGTTAGCATCTGAGCAGCACAGATACACGGACACAGGAGGAAACATGTCATCAAACAGGAAATAGCACAGCTGTTTTTGATAGGACATCAGGAATTAGTTTATTAGCTGATAATCTGGAAGGTTGATTGGCCTGGGCATGTGTAAAGTGTTTGACGTGAGTGTTTGTGTGTTCACCCAGCTCCTGCCTGCGCTCGTGGCTGGAGCAGGACACCTCGTGCCCTACCTGCCGCATGTCCCTGGACGCCCGCGAGGGGGCCGGGGAGAGGGGGGCTCGGCAGGGGGGCCCCCGCGAGGGGGGCCTGGGCCCAGAGGCCGAGGCCCTGCCCCACATCAACCAGCACAACCACTTCTTCCACTTCGATGGTGAGGGCTCGACTCTCTCAGTACAACCCTTTATCAACGTCAGGCAAACACCAACAAAACAAACGTGCTCCTGCTGGATGGTTGGTTTAGAGCGTCTGGAGGGATAACTGTCGTTTTCACACGGCCCTACAAACACCAACAGGCCCGTCACACCAAACCAACACAACCCACTGGTGGCTGCTTGTTTGGGCAGTTTGAATGGGCCTTCAGACTGCACTGGAGGTAGCAACCAACAATAGCTTTAGCTCTGTTTATTCGTTGATTGACATTCATGTATGTGTTCTTCTAGGGTCTCGTATTGCCAGCTGGCTGCCAAGCTTGTCGGTGGAAGTGAGTCACACGGCCGGCCTGCGGGGCAGCTTTCAGACCAGCCACGCCCAGCTCAGCTCCATGGTCAGTCTGCCTCCAGCGCCTCCCTCTGGCTGGCGTGCTGCCATGACTGGGACCTGGACTGATGTGTTTATGGGGATGCATCTCTGAAGTCCTGTCTTCATTCACCATGTCACGACGAGTACAGCTGTGACATGACTACAAGCAGTGACATGATGACGGATGCTCTCTCTCTCTCCCTGACTCCCCTCCCTCCCTCCCTTCCTCCCCCCCACACCCCCGACAGGCCCATCAGATTCAGGGCATGTTCCCCCAGGTGCCGCTACACCTGGTGCTGCAGGACCTGCAGAGGACCAGCTCTCTGGAGGTCACCACTGACAACATCCTGGAGGGGCGCATCCAGGTTCCCCTCCCCACACAGGTCAGTCTGAGAACATGTCCTTGATTTACACTCATGGTTTCCTGCTTTAGTAATGCTAAAGTTTGAGAGAGACAGGAAAAGCTGGAGAGATGAGGGGGGGCGCACGCACATATACAACAAATGACCCAGGTGGGAATTGAACCACGGAGAAATAAATATAGTCAGCATACTTCTATACTGGAGGAGTTCCTAAACACACGCTGTCCTCAGGTCGCAGAGGGCCAAGCCAGATGGGTGGGCCCTGGCTTGGAGGGCGGCCAGGCCCACCACCCCAGCCCGGAGGTCAGGGCCCAGCCCAGCCTGGAGGTCAGGGCCCAGCCCAGCCCGGAGGCCACATCCCCGGAGATCCAGGAGGTTAGAGGTCGTGGCTTCTCCCAGTCGACCGAGGAGAGGCAGAGGATGCTGCTTCAGAGGAAGGATGAGCTGCTGCTGCACGCTCGCAGGTACTACACCTGTACTACACCTGTACTACACCTGTACTACACCTGTACTACACCTGTACTACACCAGTACTACACCAGTACTACACCAGTACTACACCTGTACTACACCTGTACTACACCTGTACTACACCTGTACTACACCTGTACTACACCAGTACTACACCTGTACTACACCTGTACTACACCTGTACTACACCTGTACTACACCTGTACTACACCTGTACTACACCTGTACTACACCAGTACTACACCTGTACTACACCTGTACTACACCTGTACTACACCTGTACTACACCTGTACTACATCAGTGCTACACCTGTGCTACACCTGTGCTACATCTGTACCACATCATTACTACATCAGTACTACATCAGTACTACATCTGTACTACATCAGTACTACATCTGTACTACATTTGTACTACATCTGTACGTTTTCAATCCTTCCTAAGTACTTCATCAGTCCTGTTGAAGTCACACCTTGCTGTCTTAGTGCTCTACTTACTGCGTTACTGCTTTATTGGGCAGCTGCACTTGAATGTTATCTCTCGCTGTTTGTACTCGTCTGTCTTGTGCAGCTGTTTACCATCCTACATTCTGTTGAGCTTCTTCTGTGGCTCTTATCTTTGTGCTAATCAGGCTGTAGACGGAGCAATGGCTAATTAGCTCTGATGACAACCAGGCTGGGGACTGGCCTCATTTGAACACAAATGCGCGAACGTGCCTTGAACCTCAATAACTCACATCTACACCCCCCTCCTCCTTTCTCCCCCAGGAGGTATCAGAGCAGGAGTTGCGGGGACTCTGCTAGTGTTGTCACCAACGGCAACAATATGGAGGAGGATAATGAAGGGCCGTCCGCAGTGACTCTGTGACACTGTGGCGCAGGAGGCTAGCCGCGGCGGCAGAGCGCTGTCTGCAGGGGCGCTCGTACATCTGACCAGCGAGGACAGACGGGGAAACACTGTGACTCACTGGTACCAACACCATCCACCTGGTGTCTCCTGGTACCAACACCATCCACCTGGTGTCTCCTGGTACCAACACCATCCACCTGGTGTCTACTGGTACCAACACCATCCACCTGGTGTCTCCTAGTACCAACACCATCCACCTGGTGTCTCCTGGTATCAACACCATCCACCTGGTGTCTCCTGGTATCAACACCATCCACCTGGTGTCTCCTGGTACCAACACCTTCCACCTGGTGTCTCCTGGTATCAACACCATCCACCTGGTGTCTACTGGTATCAACACCATCCACCTGGTGTCTACTGTTTTCACACCGACCACCTGGTCTCTACTGGTACCAACACCATCCACCTGTTCTTTATGTGGTTGAGTTAGGACTTCACCCAAATGTTTCGGTTAACGCTCTCCTTAATTGTCTACAACAGAGAAGGATGCAGTGTCACGATCCTCTGTATGCTCTGTCTGAGCTGTGCTGGCCATCATGTCTACAGATGAAATAAGAAATATGACCTCATTGTAGTGTAGCCTTGAATACCCGGCTCATAGCATGTCATTTAGCTTTAAACAAGACAGTTACAGCTATGCAGTGTGTCTGCCCTCAGTATTTTAGTTACTACCTTCTCTTTTCTTCTGCGTAGTGATAAACATGCAAACAGGCAGGCGCTAGTTGTTGCAGGATACAAGTATGCGTTGTAAAAGAACAGGTCTAAAGAGTTTTGTTTGATGACTATCTGTTTGTTAATTTTTGTGTTAAAAATATATTAATATATTTAATATATAATAATAAATATAATATATGTTGCCAGGGTTAGGATTAGATTTGGGGGCAGCTTGAAATTAATTTATTTTAAAGCTATAAAAAAACGGATTGAATATGTATACATTGCTGTTGGTAAATAAAAAATCCCTTTCCAGTGAGCGCAGTATGGGCCATATCCAGTTGGTGAACATGAAGTTACACACACGTGTTTTGTGGTATTACATGTTGCAGCGTCACTTCTGAATTAGGCCTACTTCAGTTTCACTGACTTTAATTCCAATTGATGCTTAATATGTGCAGTACAGTACATGAAAAGGTCATATGGGCTTGACAACTCAAACTATAGCTTGGGCTGTAACTGCTATTTGCAGTGGCCTACAGCTATCTCTCCCTGCCTCAGTCTTCACCTATAGCCTGATAATGGGATGAAATGGCATGTAGTTTTGAGCGTGTTGGATCCCAGAGGACACTTGGGTGTCTGTGATGATTACATCCCCTGTGTTTCCAGTGACCGGTCTGCACAAGCCAAGATAAACAACACGTTAGTGTTTGTAAAGGCCAGTAGCATAGCTTTTATACCTGCCCATGACACTGTGCTGTATTCCTGTTTTACATGTGCACCTTGAGACAGTATTTCTCTGTACATCACATTGGACCTGAGAGAGGCTGCTTAATTCTGCAAATAAATTCAAATAAATTCCATGACGTCAGTGAGTATAATACAGTTACTGAATTTCTGTGTGCATCAAATTCTAACAGTCAAGAATGGTGTTTTTGTATATACTTTTGTAATGACTGTATCATAGATGTAGAAGACCCTTTACAAATAAAATTAGGATCTTCATGCAATCGCTGTCTATGCTTTTGTTTCAGTTAGACAGGGATCTTAATGTACTGTACTTCAAAGGGACATTGACAAACTCAAAACTCAAAAGTCTGACTTGTGATAATGGGCCTGAGCTGTTTTTACATTGAGTGCATCTAATGCCATCTTGATAAGGCCCTCTCTGAATGAACTGAAAATACTTTTCCCCCTCTGAGCGGTGCGGGTTCTGACTGTAAACAGATCAAATGACACGAGTCACATCGTGACTCGTGTACGTTTGATCAGCAACAAAGATTATCTTCCCAGCTCCCTGCCAGGACCAACGAAAACTGTGATTAACGTCACATACCGCAACAACAAAAAACAAGCACGATTTTACAGTCATCCAGTCTCGTTCCACGACAGACACTCCGACGTTCTTGTCACACAAAGACACTAGGGGGCAGTAGCACACCTTAGCTCAGGAGAAGCATCGACTGATCTGCATTCACTGGACAAGTCCCGATTCTATAGCCTTCATGCCCCCAGAGTGCTCTTCTTCACTTCCTTGTACAGCATTCTAAGGAAAGGACTCCAGGAAGAATGATGACGAAACCTCCCTCCAGACTACAGCCAATACAGCAGAGGGAGAAGCACACAAGATTAAAGAAATGGAACTCAGCCGGGGATGATCTCAGATCCCCACTAGCCTGCTAGCACTGACTCCCTCTGCACTACTGAGGACTGAATAGATTAAAGTTCTCACATTGACAGAGTGCTTGGGACATGCAGCAGCTCCTAACCCCTCTGTGTTGATGCCATGAACAGGACAGTCAGGAACACGGTCTGCTGTACCACAGAAACGTGGTCTGCTGTACCACAGAAACGTGGTCTGCTGTACCACAGAAACACGGTCTGCTTTACCACAGAAACGTGGTCTGCTGTACCACAGAAACACGGTCTGCTTTACCACAGAAACACGGTCTGCTGTACCACAGAAACGTGGTCTGCTGTACCACAGAAACGTGGTCTGCTGTACCACAGAAACGTGGTCTGCTGTACCACAGAAACACGGTCTGCTTTACCACTGAAACGTGGTCTGCTGTACCACAGAAACACGGTCTGCTGTACCACAGAAACGTGGTCTGCTGTACCACAGAAACACGGTCTGCTTTACCACAGGAACATGGTCTGCTGTACCACAGAAACGTGGTCTGCTGTACCACAGAAACGTGGTCTGCTGTACCACAGAAACACGGTCTGCTGGACCACACAGAAACACGGTCTACTGGACCACAGAAACACGGTCTGCTGGACCACAGAAACACGGTCTGCTGTACCACAGAAACACGGTCTGCTTTACCACAGAAACGCGGTCTGTTGTACCACAGAAACGCAGTCTGCTGTACCAGGTTAACCTGACACAGGATGGATGTTGCTGTTCAATCCAGACTGTGACCTTCAAGACCCCTGTGGCTTCCCAACACGAGAGAAGGAGGTGAGAGGAAGAGAGAGAGGGAGAGAGAGAGAGAGAGAAAGAGAGAGAGAGAGAGAGAGAGAGAGAGAGAGAGAGAAGGTTGCAGGTTGTATTAGATGGTACTGTATGCATGTTCCAATGAATTCATGAGTCAGATAAGCAGCAGGTCAGGGGGGGGACACACACACAAAATGATTTCCTCACTTTCTGTGTACCCAATCAACAGCTTAATCAAATCCAAACAAGTTCATGTTGATATGTGACATTGCAGGTGTCATCACAACGTATTCATCACATACCCAATTACGTGCGTCTGCCTCATGTACACCTAAATCACTCTGTGTTCACGTTCACAGGGGAAGCTATACAACAAGACCCCCCCGGGGAGAAGCAAACAAGACGTGGAATGTGAAGCCAGATTGCACAAACATACACTGCAGTGCATTAGCTAATTAGCTTCTAACCTTCTGCAAATTGCCTGTTGTTGCCACCAGTGTTGGCGATAGCGCTGGGGTCTAAGTGGGGAGGCAGGCAGTGGAATACTGTGGTAATACTGCGAGCGTTCGCAGGCTGAGCTCCTTATCTGGGTGACCATGCCGCCCCTCGTTCGGCAGGACTTTGAGCTACTGAATTGAGTTTTAATTGGTTCTGCTCCACGCTAGGAGCTGCCGGGGCTGATGCCGGTCCCTGGTAATGCTGGTGTCATGTGACAACGGCTAATGCCTGTTGGGGGACATTGTGGTCTGTTGCTGTTGGGGACACCTTGCTATGATGGGCTCTGTCTGTGTGTGTGTGTGTGTGTGTGTGTGTGTCTGTCTGTCTGTCTGTCTGTCTGTCTGTCTGTCTGTCTGTGTGTGTGTAGATGCAGACAGTTTCTTTGGGGGCCGTTACTGCTGGCTGAGTTTGGAGGTACAATGACAGTTTTCTGTGTCCATAGCCAGTGTTGGTGAAGCCCCGAGAGGTCTTCTGGTAGCCTCCAGCTACAGCATCAAGCCCAGAAAGCAACATCTGACTCAGATACTAGGAGTGTTTTTGGTTTCTTAATCCTGTGTGCCTTGGGCTAGGCAAACACAGCACATTACTGCCCAGCCCAGCTCAAAGTGACGGTTGGAATGTTTCCTTCTGACATCAATCTTACTTTTAGACATGTCCAATCACGGGTTTTCTAAATAGATTGTGCCTGTTGGGGGGGAAACGTTTTGGTGGCAAATCCTGGAGTTTAATCCCCAAGTCCAAAATGCAGCATTTCACAAGAGCGCAAGGCTGGTTCAGGAGGAGCTGTGCGATGCTGTGGAGGAAGAGGAGTCTTGTTGATCAACAAATGAGGATGAGATGGGAGCTAGTGCTGGAACACAAGGTTTAGGTCTTCTGTCATGGTGCTTCAACCCCTCTGTTCCCTGATCCTGTTAGTCTGTGATACACATGCAGCTGAAAATGATCTTCTGTCATGTATGTATATCTCCTGTAACTCTATCATGTAGTTACAGTATATTTCCTGTAACTCTATCATGTACGTATATCTCCTGTAACTGCCTGAAACCTTTTTCCGTTGTATGACTGTATGGTACCTTGGCTAATTTCTTGGTGGCCGAAAAGGCTTGTTTCAGGGGCCAATGGAACAAGCATTCCAAACCTTTGCCATGACAACATCTCAGTTTTCCTGGCTCTTAATCTTGTCTATGTGGACTATCCGACACTCCGTATCCTTCTCTCTCTCTGCCCATCATTCCCACCCCCATCACCCCACCTCCCTCCTCCATTATCCTTCCCTAGGATTTATTCAGAGGGTTGAAAAGCAAAGAAAGGAGTCAAGCCTGAGGCTAAGTGCCCTCCAAGACATTGTGTGTGTGAGTGTGTGTGAGAGTGTGTGAGAGTGTGTGAGAGTGTGTGTGAGTGTGTGTGAGTGTATGTGAGTGTGTGTGTGAGTGTGTGTGTGAGTGTGTGTGTGTGTGTGTGTGAGAGTGTGTGTGAGTGTGTGTGAGTGTGTGTGTGTGTGTGTGTGAGAGTGTGTGTGAGTGTGTGTGTGAGTGTGTGTGTGAGTGTGTGTGTGTGTGTGTGTGTGTGTGTGTGTGTGTGTGTGTGTGAGAGTGTGTGTGAGTGTGTGTGTGAGTGTGTGTGAGTGTGTGTGTGAGTGTGTGTGAGTGTGTGTGAGTGTGTGTGGGTGCTACTTGTCTGGTGATGGTGGGTATCAGAATCCATAATTTTGCGCATGATGCCTCCCAGAGGAGACTGTGGTTCAAGAGCCAGTGCCCCACTTCTCTTCGTAGAGCCCCCCCTGTCACGAGTCCTGGAATAATCACATTTCATGAATAGTAATCTTGCACAAGCATGAAGAAAATATGGTGAACATTTTCACAGCTGATTTTCCTGCCCACCCTTATTCGTAAACAACACTATTTACGTCATTCGGCCTGCAAACCTCCGTCGGTTGGCTGAACTGCATGTCGTCGTTGTAAGTTACATTGACAATGTAAATGAACCGGAGTTGTTGGTGTATTCAAAAGAAATCAATAGATCGAGGTTAATCTTATCCCGGGTTATCTTTCAACAGTCGATGTTCTGCTACATGGGAGTCATTCACTAAAGGCCAGTCAACCATACACCTCCACAGACCAGGTGCTTCCACACCTCCACAGACCAGGTGCTTCCACACCTCCACAGACCAGGTGCTTCCACACCTCCACAGACCAGGTGCTTCCACACCTCCACAGACCAGGTGCTTCCACACAGACCAGGTGCTTCCACACCTCCACAGACCAGGTGCTTCCACACCTCCACAGACCAGGTGCTTCCACACCTCCACAGACCAGGTGCTTCCACACCTCCACAGACCAGGTGCTTCCACACCTCCACAGACCAGGTGCTTCCACACCTCCTCAGACCAGTCAAGGTGCTTCCACACCTCCTCAGACCAGTCAAGGTGCTTCCGAACACCTCCACGGTTGAGAACACCCGGGTTCACTGTGCACCTGACGTTACCTGGGGAGTGGCAAGTAAAAACATTGCAAAGTTAATAAATAAAAAGGAACTGAAAATATGCCTATCCATATTTTTTTAGGCCAACCCAAAAATATTTTTCTGGCTACGCAGTACGCCCCTGGTCTCAAGGTCTCCATGTGGCCAACATAGGATGCACACGGGATCCCCACATGTCTATAATTTAATAGCCTAAGCATGCATTACATATGATTACCAGGCAGAGAATACAAACATCATGTTGTTACACTGCTGTTAAACAGTGTTTGTACACGTGTTACACTATGATGTTATTACACTGTGACTACAATCGTTACACTGTTGTTACACAGTGTTTGTACACGTGTTACACTATGATGTTATTACACTGTGACTACAATGGTTACACTGTTGTTACACAGTGTTTGTACACGTGTTACACTATGATGTTATTACACTGTGACTACAATGTTGTGACTCTGTTATGTTGTTGTTATCCCCCCTCCTCCCCCCACCTGGAGTTCACTGACCACATGGAAGAGCTGGTCACTGCTGGAACCAAATTCACTCCCCGCCGCACTCCTGTTTTCACTCCTGAAATCCCTCCAGCTCAACCTCTGCCACTAGCTCCAAGTCCTCAGCCAGTTGCCCCTCCCGCCTCCACAACCACCCTCTCATTAATTGATATCTTTTGGGTCCAGACTACAAGGCTAATGACCCCACTGATTCTCACCAGGAACAGTCGGGGCCGTCTATGAAGCTAGCCTACTCCTGTCTAGGAGTAGAAACATTAGTTGTGAAGAAACATTAGTAAATCTGCAAATTTATCAAATTTAACATTCATTCCTCGTCAGCCTGTTCAAATAAATTGGGCAAACAAAGCTTTAAACACATTAAACTTAGCTTTATTAAATGTCAGGTGTCTGTCAGGAAAAGCATTTTTAATCAACAATTTTATTGTTAGGCACAAACTTGATTTTTTACTTAAACTTTGTTAGACCAAGAGTCAACAGTGCAGCTTATTGAATCAACACCTCCCAACTTCAGTTTCATGAGTGAAACAAGATTGCATAAGAAAGGAGGTGGAGTTGCTATTTTATTTAATGAATCTCTTTAATGCAAGCAGATGTCTTTTGGTCATTTTACTTCCTTTGAATATGTGGCTATGAATTCCACTCCAGTGTTACAGACCGTGCACAACATTACATTTAGTCAGTCATTTAGCAGACGCTCTTATCCAGGGCGACTTACAGTAAGTACAGGGACATTCTCCCCGAGACAAGTAGGGTGAAGTGCCTTGCCCAAGGACACAACGTCAATTGTCACGGCCGGGAATCGAACCAACAACCTTCTGATTAATAGCCCCGACTACCTAACCGCTCAGCCATCTGACCCCCTTGTGCACAACATGTGCACAACATGTGTGCAACCTTCTTTGATGAGTTTACTGAACTGCTAAGGTGAGGACAGAGGGTCTAATAGAACTATGCGGTGTCCTTGATAACTATGATCTGAGTCGAGACCTAATCATCACCAAAGGTCTGAACATTTCCAAGTTGCTGTGACTGATGTTGCACCCTCTGATCATTTCTGTGTTGTTTTTAAGAGTGTGATCTCCCTGCACACACATATCCAAACCGAGGTTGTGACAAAGCATTACATCACTGAGACACCAGTAAACTATTTATTCAGACATTCTCCTCCACACCAGCCCTCTCTTGCATCTCAGTCAATTAGCTTGTGGATGGCTTCAATTGTAAAGTAAAACTTGTTATTGAAGCCATCGCACCCACTAAAGTGAAGATTGTCTCGGGTAAGAAAAGATCGCCTTGGAGAAATGTTACGCTGGTCAGAATGAAGAAAAGAGCGTTGGAAAGCAAGGCAGTCCTTCTTCACTGACATCATAACCAAAAACTAAAACAATACACGCGTCTCATTTGCTACCGTTGACAGACTAACAAACCCTCCGGTGTCAGTAACTGCTACACTCCAATCCACCTGGAGATGCAGTCAATTTGCCACCTTTTTTCGTGACAAAATTCAGAAAATTCAACAAGCAGTTGGTGCCTCCACACCAACCACAGGACATGTGCTGTCCCCATCTTTAAATAACATCCATTCAAATATCATGACACAATTTCACTTTTTCATTTTGTCTTCTCACAAGCCCTAAAAACTGCAGGTATTAAACCACTCCTAAAAAAGGCTAGTTTAGACCCCAAAATAATGAAAAGGTATAGGCCAATATCAAACCTCCGATTTTTTTGTAAAATTAAAAGTGGTTTATCAACAGCTGAACAACTTCTTGGAGGATTTTTTTTTTTGATGTCTTCCAGTCTGGTTCTTGTCAGCACCACAGTACTAAAACTGCTCTTGTTAAAGTCTTCAACAACATCCACTTAAACACAGACAGTGGCAGAACTTCAGTTTTAGTACTACTGGATCTTAGTGCTGCATTCGACATGGTCAATCATGACATACTACTAGACATACTAAAAGTCTGGGTAGGACACTGGCACAGAACTTAACTGGTTTGAATCTAACTTGAAGGACTGACAATACTTGTCTGTAGCTAATTCCAGATCAGAGCTGACAGGATGTTGTGTGGTGTTCCCCAAGGTTCAATACTGGGGCCTCTTCTGTTCAACATCTACATGCTACTGGCTCAGATTAGGAAAAACAACAAAGTGTGTTATCATAATTATGCAGACGACACACAAAACTACATAACTTTATCACCTGGGGACTATAATCCCATACAAGGGCTAGTTAAATGCATTGAATAATTCAACAACTGGATGTGCCTGAATGTTCTTCAATTAAATAAAAAAGAAGTACTTGTTTTGGTCCCAAGGACGAACGATTGAAAGTCAACGCTCAGCTTCAATCGCTGATGTTAAAAACCACAAATCAAGCCAGAAATCTAGTTTTAGTTATGAATTCAGACCTCAACCTGAACAGCCATATGAAGACAATTACAAAATCAGCGTACTATCACCTGAAGAATGTATCAAGGGTTAGAGAACTTATGTCTCAACAGGATCTGGAGAAACTTGTCCATGCATTTATCTTTAGTAGACTTGACTTCTGTAACGGTCTGTTCACAAGTCTCTGTAAAAAGTCAATCAGAAAGCTGGAGCTGATTCAGAATGCTGCAGCTCGAGTCCTCACTAAGACCAAGAAAGTGGATCACATCACTCCAGTTCTGAGGTATTTGCTTTGGCTTCCTGTCCAACAAAGAATTTACTTTAAAATCCTGCTGCTGGTTTATAAAGCACTGAATAGTTTAGGGCCTAAATACATTTGTGAACTGCTGCTTCCTTATGAACCATCCCAACCCCTCAAGTCATCTGGGACTGGTCTACATTGTGTTCCAAGAATCAGAACTGGATTTTATTTCTTAAACTGCACTGCAACTTTTATTATATTTCTTGCTTTTTACTGTTTTTACTGTTTTATTGAATGTTCTTAACTGTTTTAAATCTTGTTTTCTTTTGCATTATGTTTTGATGCTTTCAATGGTTTTATGTGAAGCACTTTGAATTGCGTTGTTGTTGAAATGTGCTATACAAATAAACTTGACTTTTTATTACACTATCATTACACTGTTATCATAATGTTTTTAACCCTTGTTCCACTGTTACTACACAGTTATTACATTGTTGTTCCACTGTTATTACACTATGTATTCTGATTAAATTGGCATATCTTGAAATGTTTTTTTCTACCACTTGATCAATGTCATCTCTTTTTAAATTGACTTACAAAGATGAGTTTAGTTATTGACACACAAAGATGAGTTTAATTATTGACACACAAAGATGAGTTTGGTTATTGACAACAAAAATGCACTGTCTGGTAAAGTCTATCATCAATGGAAGACTTCATGTAGAAACCTTTTCAGGTGAAAATTAAAACATTTTCCCTGGTTTTTACTTCTGTTGTCGCAAGAGTTTCTAGACCGCATCCCTTTCCTGTTCTTATTTTTCAACAGGACAGACAGGAGAGCAGGAAGAGGGCCGTGCAAGCAGGTTCCCTGAGCCGGAATCAACCCCAGGGCCCTGCAGCTTTAGTGGTACACGCGTAGCCAGTGAGCCCCTAGCATCCATTTTTAAGCATACAAACATAGGAGTTGATTACTGTGAGGCCTTAGGTCTTAATTGCACAAGCAGATCACAATAATGATACTGCCAATCCCTGTACTTTAAAACTATTACGGGATCGCCATGGCAGCATAATTGTAAAGCAGTCATGGTTCTTCAGCTGTGGACAACACGCTCACCCCTCCAGAACGTTCCTCTATTATCCTGTCTGAGAGAGAGTCCTCCACCAGGACCAGACCACTCTCAGGTGCACAGCGTCCACAGAGCATGTCTCTGTTGATCTGTGTTTGACAGCCATTGAACTTATCAAAGGCCGGTGCGGAAATCTGTATTGACCTGTGCTGGACGCACATTAAGGACTAATGGAGTTATTCTTCCGTAGTGTTGTGACCTTCGCAGGGGCTGAAGGGGAGAGAGAGATAGAGAGAGAGAGAGAGAGATAGAGAGAGAGAGAGAGGGAGAGAGAGAGAGAGAGAGAGACAGGGAGTGAGGGGGAGAGAGAGTGAGAGAGAGTGAGGGGGAGTAACAGACAGACAGGTGCAGATGTACTGACAGACAAATAAGAGCTAAACAGAATGTGTGCTCCAAATCAGACCAAGAACTGTCTTATTTTTCAATTCACCATTCGGAACAAGCTGTTAAGACAACAAAGTGACAGGAAATGTGCTCTAACTATTCAAGGTGTTCAATAAGGCTCCTTTGTATGACCATTAGGTGCCAACGTAGCACAACATGACGTCTTAAATCTTTATTAAGTCAAGCTGTCTGTAATTATGAAGTTATTCAACAGACATACATGTTGTCAGTCTCTGCAATTATTTATCAGAGACAAGGTAGGGATTACTCCTTCAAAGATTTCAAAATATTTTCTCAGAATTTTTCCTTTGTCTGCTTTGAGAATTTTAGTTAGGTTTGGGTTAGCAGATGGGCATTTTTGAGGGGATCTGTAAAGCCCTCTGTGACATTGTGTAAAAAAAGGGCTATAAGAATAAAATGTGATTTGATTTGACAGACAGGATATTAACATGACGTCAGATGATATCCGTTTTGGGATTCAAAGCCTCCTCACCTCAACAGAGTTAAATAGGTTAACTGAGAACAGCTTGTCCTTGGTTAGTCCCTCCTCCAGTTCAATCCAGAAGCCACACAGTCCTATGTTGTTCTGTCAAGAACAGCACTACGACCCTTCAGCAGAAATATTGAGGGTGTTTTAAAGAGCGAGGTGAAGTAAACCCAGAAGCAATTTTTGGAAATAATATATTTCTCCACTAAAATATCTGTCAACCATCTTGTGTATTGTCTGAGTAACTCTCCATATTGATTTTTCTTTTCCTCTAAGGCCTTTGCCCTTTTCTTGTACAAATAGGACTTTATTGGACGTACTTTTACGTGTCAAAATGACTTTCTTTTCAAATTAAGAGGCCTTTATTCAAGGTCGTAGCATTGGGGTGATTTGGATGTCTTAGGCTTAATTCAACATGGATGATAAAACTGGCATTGTACGGTCATTATTACAGATTTAAAATACAATAAAAACATACTTGTTACTTTGATTTATGTTATCTTTTCTGACGGCAAGTCTGCAGATAGTGAACTTTAATTTATATTCAAGGCTGCAAAAACTTTCTTATGCAACTTTAAATATGTGAGGGCTTCATCAGTGGTTATCTGACTAGTCCCTCTATTATTGCCTTTGTCTGAGAACAATTCACCCATCCAGAGGATGGAAGTGTTGGACATGCTCCTCTTCTGATGAAAGAGTCTGATAAAAAGCATCAAAGAGACACATACCACTGGCGTAGATACACTTCATTTTGTTCTTTTCTGCTAAGCTTTTGTGTTTGGTCGACAAAGACTTGGGACGAGTAAAGCCAAAGTCTCATATTTTCGTCTTGAGAACTTTGGGTCCAAACGTTGAGAAAACCGCTTGAGTCTTCTTTTCTTAGTTTTAAGGCGATCTGGAATTCAGACTACACTTGTAGCTTGGCTACCCCAGACCAATTCACAAATGCGTGTTGTTCTGGAACCAATCAGAGCAACGAAACATATTTTTACAAAAACAAGCCAACAGTGCTCCTCTAGTCATTGTTTCATACCCGCCCCACAGATAAACGACTGTGATTGGCCCAGCACTTTCCTGCCAGAGGGAAATCTGTTTGAATGTGAGGGAGGCCACACCTAAGAACTGAAGTAGCCTTTGGGCTGTTTTACATGACAGGGGCACAGGTTTCATTATACATGAGTTTAAAGTCCCAGACACCTTTTTAAAACACCCCACCCCACACACACTTTTTATTTCAACAATTATATTTAATGGCTGCATCCTCAGTTATATATTTTTTTAAAGGTGTCCTTCCACCCACATTTGAAAGCAAAATACGTCTGCTACACACTATATGGATGTAGGCCTACTTTGTGGCTATAGCACCAAAACTAACATTGATTTAGAATTGGCTACTGATAAAGTAGTTAACTAAAACACAACTGTGTGTAATATTGGCTTTTATATTCGTCTCAAATCGTCACTTATTCACCCCCCTCTCGACGCTCGGCTGTTGCCTCCTGGCCGGCTGCATGGTCAGAAATAGAAAGTTAAATAGGTTGTAAGCATTCAACTAACCATATACAATTATCTCGGAATAGACACGTTAGCGTTTGAGAATGTTATTATATCAGCGTGAACGCAGAGGGAGACTTAATCCAGCAATCTAAACGCATATGCTAGTTTGTACCAGTTAGAGCACAATAACATTTGTGTCATGATGACTCACTCGAAGCGGTTACTCATCAGACACGCGTTGTTAGGGTCGTACTGGATTGGATTAGGACGCTGGCTGTTGCTGTGAGCTGAGCTACCTCACCTTCGTGAAAGTTGATGCCGAGTGAAAGTGCGCAACGCCCTAATATGGCGTTTGACCTTAGAGGTCTTCCTCTTCTCTGCGCACAGCAGCCACTCACTGTTTAATATCTATTAAAGGGCTTCATGATACGCTTTCTGATCATCCGCGCGCCTTGGGGGTGGCTCGACTCTGACAAGGTAAAAGCCCAAAGTGTGGAAGTGACCCTGGACCGTGCTACGATTAGCATAATTGCATTTCAAAATGGTCAAGAGCGTAGCAAGAGAGGAGCAATCAAATGGTCAAATGAGGCATGGAGCGTTTCAGACGGCCTCAAGATTTCATTACAGAGTCGGGAAAAGCCGGGAGAGGGCAATACCGGGGCAAACTATTGCAATATGTATGAATACATGACATTGAAATGGTGGAGTAAAATTTCTCACTCAGTGATAGTTTACTCTCCCCTGCCCAGTGTAGGCAATGATCTAGTGTTGTTGTCATGGTGTACAACTTGAGAGTTTGAGGCTTGGCTGTACGGTAGCTGTGCGGAATAACGCACTACAATGTCACCCTTAAGGGCCCATGGAACAGCGCAGGGACATGAGCAATAACACCATCATAAGCAGAGAACAACTGTCCTTGAGGGAAAGAAATGTCAAACTGACACATGGTTGACTTATGTTCCTATTATCTTTTGGGATTTACCGTTCTGATAGAATTCTCATGAATCATTGAATGCATAAAAATTTCTTTCCTGGATGATTTAATATATTTCGCAAGCGGGGACAACATGGAGGGAGCAGCCCATAAATTCTGCATAAAAACAAATGGAACTCTGGGATGTCTTCTCGGTGACAGCGGGGCAGGCTTGCGCTGCGCGCGCGCGTTTGTAAAGACGCTTTTCTAAACATTCTTTTTTGTCACTGCTGAATCTGCAAACACGCGAAGGAACTGCACATCTCACCAAGAGGAACAGATACATGATTTGCTGTTTTTTGGGCAAGGTAACAGAATATGTATTAACTCCCTGACCCTCACCTACTTCCGCAGCTCTGGATGGCCTAGGCCTACGGGCAATGACCTGCAGATTTCAGATTAGCTTGAAACCTTTTACAATTTTAAAGCGTAACAAACCATTGGAACACTCTTGGCGACAAATACATCAAAGCTGCATCAATTATAATTTCTAAGCAATTTTCCATCCAAAACGAGTGTCATCAATCGATGTGTTAGTCTTCTACCACCCTTTCATAAGCTTTGATTTGAGTGATCTATACTGGCTTGTGAAAAGTCTTAACGGTTATTAGTTCTAGGTTATTGGCTTTCAGCACGAAACGAAGTTGGCAATCATTTGACAGAACTTGAATATTAATACACAAATTAGGGAGTTAAAAAAACGAAACGATCTTTTAATGAATGATTTCTGATGAACATGTTGGCTCAGCGGGAGGGAGTCTCCTTACACCTGAACAGACAGAGATTCACTGGGGATTTAGACTCACATCTCCCGGACAGTGATTCACTGGGGATTTGGACTCACATCTCTCAGACAGCGATTCACTGGGGATTTAGACTCACATCTCCCGGACAGCGATTCACTGGGGGTCTAGACTCACATCTCCCAGACAGCAATTCACTGAGGGTCTAGACTCACATCTCCCAGACAGCGATTCACTGAGGGTCTAGACTCACATCTCCCAGACAGCGATTCACTGGGGGTCTATAAAATCTACCAGAAACTCATCAACCCATTTTATATAAATACATAAAAACCAAATTTTATAACCCTATTTTTCGACGTATAGGCAATTTTCTTATGCAATTTTGATTTATATTTGTGGACGGCTGTGGCTCAGGGGGTACAGAGGGTCGTCTGTTAATCACAAGGTTGGCGGTTCGATCGCCGACTCCTCCAAGGCCATGTGCCGAAACATCCTTGAGCCAGACTCTGAAGCCCAAGTTGCTCCTGATGGGCAGGCCGGCACCTTGCACGGCAGCTCCGCCGCCGGCGGTGTGAGTGAGTGAGAGTATGAATGGGTGAATGAGAGGCAAACACTGTGAAGCACTTCGAGTGCCGCTAAGGTATAAAACGCGCTTGTTACCATTTGTATATCTATGAAGGACACAACCTACAATGCAAGGATCAGGTGTGATGGTGTGAATCATAGGCACACTGAAACAAAGAATTCAAACATTTTAATTCCATTACACACACACTGATTTGTGAACACCCATTTCCATGAACTTGACTTGTTCATCTTCAATTTCACCTTAGAAAGTCCATCTAAGAACATTTAGGACGGGTATTTATATTTCCGGTCTGAATCGAGGCCAGTTTCCCACTAAAGGCTTCTTCCATGTTCTAAGGTTTTCAGAGCAGGTCAAACAATTCGTTGCTTTGAAATTCCGACAACAATTTGACAATATACTTATTATCTTGGTGTTCAACATGACATACTGTGTAAAGGCTATTGAGCCACTGAAACAATGAGGTCCCATTGACATGATCTGTCTGTCAGGAGTCAGATCTTCCGTTTCAGGAGGACGTGACTCAGTATATAGTCACTGTGCAGGCTTGGAGGAGGCAGCACCTCCTCAGTCCTCATCTTCCTCGGGCGTCGTGTTCCAGTTCAGTAACGGCCCTCGTTCAGGGGGCAAAGATGGCTCAATCCTCTGCCACCGATTGGGCGGCCAGATGATGTGGGAGGCCTTGCCGTGAATCAGTCCCAGAGAGACCTGTGGACAGGAGGCGGGACAAACAACTACTTAAGATTCAATGCGAGGCTTGACACGATGTTAAATCGCATTTTAAAAACTATTTGCTTATTAAGTAAGGGATGTAATAGACTACATTATGCTGAAGGCATTTTATTATATGTGTGCTGGTAAATCAACAAAAATATTTACAAAAAGACTTATTGAAAGGGTCAAATGACGTCAGGCCAAATGCTGAATGTTTTTGGTTCTTCTACACAATTCATAGTGTTTTAAAGCCGTTTGCATACTCTTCATAAAAACATACAGATAAATGTCAAATGGTATTTATAATTCCTCTATCTTTCCATCTTTCACAAGGCATGCACTTACAAACAAGTAGAGCTGCATAATTAATCTGCTGTTCTTGAAAGTAACTTTTTCCCCTCCACAGTTTGCCACCTGCCTGGGGCCTTGTTGAAAACAAAACACTGTTTTGATCTTGAACTCCTCCAGTCTCCTGGGGGACAACTCTGTCTCGTTTAAGAGCTAGCACAGAAAAACATGTCTGCACACCAAAATAAAACCAGTTGATTGTCAGAAATCAAGTCAAGAATACAGTATTCATGGATTGATATTTGTTCCTTGAGGACATTGGAGCTGACTGACAAGAGGAAACACAGGAAAGGTTTTTAAGGGGCAGGAACAAAATCTTTCAATAGGCTGGGTAACACTTTACGTCTTCATATAGGCTAGGTAACACTTTACATCTTCCTATAGGCTAGGTAACACTTTACATCTTCCTATAGACTAGGTAACACTTTACATCTTCCTATAGGCTAGGTAACACTTTACGTCTTCCAATAGGCTGGGTAACACTTACATCTTCCTATAGGCTAGGTAACACTTGACATCTTCCTATAGGCTGGGTAACACTTTACATCTTCCTATAGGCTAGGTAACACTTTACGTCTTCCTATAGGCTGGGTAACACTTTACATCTTCCTATAGGCTGGGTAACACTATACATCTTCCTATAGGCTGGTAAAACTTTACGATCACTACCACATAGACCCATAGCAAACCCCTATAGTAACAATGCTGTTGCTACATAGGACCTGCTTTGTTGACGGTTTAGCGGTTATTACAAGAGTGAAACTTGGTATGGGGGTGTTTGGGCTTTCCAGGGGTAAGTGGATGTGATTACCAATCTTGTTTTGGTTGTTCAACCTTCAACCCTCTTCACAACACCTACTCACCCCTCACACCTCTCCCCCACACACCCCCACTGGCCCCCCAGACTGCCCCCCCCAGACTGCCCCCCCCAGACTGCCCCCTCAGGCTACCCCCCAGACTGCCCCCTGTGAAATACATTTTGGGCCTATGTACAATGAAAGTGTTTTAGGAGAAGTTTACAGTTGGATTTGGTATAGCTTCATGTCTGTAGGATGGACCAATGACTTTTGAGAACTGTCGTATCTATAAAATGGTCTGTTGAAGAATGTTCTGGGGGGTTCAGGGCCCCCCAGGCTGGCCCCCCAGGCTAGCCCCCCAGACTGCCCCCCCAGGCTGGCCCCCCAGACTGGCCCCCCAGGCTGGCCCCCCAGGCTAGCCCCCCAGGCTGGCCCCCCAGGCTGGCCCCCCAGACTGCCCCCCCAGGCTAGCCCCCCAGGCTGGCCCCCCAGACTGCCCCCCCAGGCTGGCCCCCCAGGCTGGCCCCCCAGGCTGGCCCCCCAGACTGGCCCCCCAGGCTAGCCCCCCAGACTGCCCCCCCAGGCTGGCCCCCCAGGCTGGCCCCCCAGGCTGGCCCCCCCAGACTGGCCCCCCAGGCTGGCCCCCCAGGCTAGCCCCCCAGGCTGGCCCCCCAGGCTGGCCCCCCAGGCTGGCCCCCCAGACTGCCCCCCCAGGCTAGCCCCCCAGGCTAGCCCCCCAGACTGCCCCCCCAGGCTGGCCCCCCAGGCTGGCAGACTTGTCTGCGGGTGTCAGCTCAGGGCACGGAAACATGGGCTCAATCAAGCCCACTGTGAGTGGGGTGCTGGATGCGTTACTAAATCATGGATGTGAGCCGGTGTGTAGAGAGATAGATTGAATGTGTGCTTCAGGGTGTGCCAAAGGTGTGTGTGTGGGGGGGGGGAGGGGGGGTTGTATTAAAACCCATGGTTGTAAGGTATACAGGGCAAAAAAAATAATTCAACCCACCAACAAAATGACTGGAACATATTTCCACCAACCGGTCATTAAATAAATAAATACAAAAACGGTGTTCGGCCAGTGTGGCAAAGCCCGGCTGTTTGTAAACACACAATCAAATCTTCAAATGCCATTTCAAGGCTGCTAAAGCGAGGGGAGAGGGCCTGGAAGGCTGAACTAACCGCCGCCTTACACAAGAGAAATGGCTGCCAAGGTCTTGTAGACATCAGGGGTACTGACAGATGACTCCTGAATACCAATCCTTCTGCCACAGGAACAGCTGTGTGAGTCAGGGAGGGAGGGCGGGAGGGAGGGAGGGAGCAGGGAGGGAGGAGGGAGCAGGGAGAGAGGGAGGGAGCAGGGAGGAAGGGAGGGAGCAGGAAAGGAGCAGGGAGGGAGGAAGGAGGGAGCAGGGAGAGAAGGAGGGAGCAGGGAGAGAGGGAGGGAGCAGGGAGAGAGGGAGGGAGCAGGGAGAGAGGGAGGGAGCAGGGAGAGAGGGAGGGAGCAGGGAGGAAGGGAGGGAGCAGGGAGGAAGGGAGGGAGCAGGAAAGGAGCAGGGAGGGAGGAAGGAGGGAGCAGGGAGAGAGGGAGGGAGCAGGGAGAGAGGGAGGGAGCAGGGAGGAAGGGAGGGAGTAGGAAAGGAGCAGGGAGGGAGGAAGGAGGGAGCAGGGAGAGAGGGAGGGAGCAGGGAGGGAGCAGGGAGGAAGGGAGCAGGGAGGGAGGAGGAAGGGAGAGACAACTGACAGTCAGATGAATCTCTCTTTGCTGTGGTTCAGTAGGAAATGTTTGACTAATTGTAGCCAGATTTTAATATGCTACATTTGTACTGTTATCGTTTGTACATTTTAAACAGAACAACTACCCCCATACAGGACTGAAATAACATACTCAATCAGTGAACTGTTTCAGTACAATGAAAGCAACATTTATATGTGCTTGATTGTGTTTCCTCACCCATGGACCCAGCAACCTGGGTGCCGTCATTCAGCAGATTTTAAGCTACAATAAGTACATAATCACATTTGGGGGAAGGTATGACTGTGGTGTCTGTTCGATGCTATCCAACCTGACAGCTTGCTCAGAAACGGCATCTCCCCCAGCATGTCATACCCCAGCTGGGCTCCCAGGAGAGCACTAAGAGCTGGACAGTTGTATACACCTACATTAAAGTAGGATGGGGGGTCAAGAGAGAGTGGGAGAATATAAGGAGATAGAAAGAGAAAGGGTAAATAACGATTCCTTTATTCATCTCAAACAATGTGGTCCCCCTCCCTCCCTCCCTCCCTCCCTCCCTCCCTCCCTCCCTCCCTCCCTCCCTCCCTCCCTCCCTCCCTCCCTCCCTCCCTCCCTCCCTCCCTCCCTCCCTCCCTCCCTCCCTCCCTCCCCCCCTCTCCCTCTCTCTCTCTCTCTCTCTCTCTCTCTCAGGAGCAACAGGAACTGCCAGTTTGTGTTAATGTGTGTATGTGCACCTGTAAGAGCGAGAACAAGCCACACAGAAAACAGGAGCATAGAATAGACAGGGAAGAGAGAGAGAGCAAGTAAGTGCTTCACTAAGAGGCATGGTTATTTACTTTCTTGAGGGAAACAGACTTGGATTTGTGAAGTCAAAGTTTCCTGTTCGGTGGACCCTTTCAGAATGAGGTCAAAACACCAAAGAATTGGACCACTACTTCCACTTTGTTGCATCTCCTCCTAAAACACATTTCTTAAACCACCAGGCTGTCCAAGGACGGTCTTTACTTCAAATAGTTCACATTCCCAAGACTTCCTTTGGTTTCTACTCAAATGTAAATCTAGAAAGGCACTCCGAAGGTGCCTATACTCACATCAAAACCATGAGGAGAGTGGGCAGCCACAAAAAGCGTCTCTTTCTCTTTAATATTTTATTTTATTCTTATTCAGTCGGAGGAAAAAAAACATGAATAGTGCAGCGAGAGAATCCAAGAGTACAAATGAGGATAGCAATCATCTCCAGCTGCTGTCCTCGTGACTGATCTCTGAAAAGAGCGATGCTGGACTGCTAAATGCATTTCTTGTTCTGTTTTTAAAAGGGAAACGACGCACACATGACATGAACAGTACAGCAAGCACATATCAAGATAACTAGCTCCAGCCTTATTCAGAGTATTTAAATTGCATGCATGGTTCCCTGCACGCTTACAATTCCTGCTATGTGGAAAACCACCAAAAGATCAAATTGGGAGTTTCTGTTTACCACTGGCTAGTCTGTCTACACGTCAGACTAACAGAACTGGGAAAAGAAACACTTTTCTTAAGGGCAGCGTTCTTTTTCCTTTAGTATTCTGGTCATCTTGCCTGAAAACACTCCATACACATTCAGTTTTAAGGAACCAAACACAGGAATTGTTGAGAAACTACGAAGTGATTCTTTGTATTCACATTTAGAAGTGTTAAGCCCCTACAACACCGCGTAACAGACTTCAATCGCTTCCAAAATAAATCCTTTCACCTACCAGTGAGGCTCAAATAAAACTGTTAGATGTCACACAGTGTTTTGCTTTCAGGGGATTTGACACAGATCATTCTCTGCCCCCTGCTTGTGCCTCCTTCCTCCCCCAGTGAAACAGTTGTAAATTACTTTGTCAAGAAGGCTGAGGACAGAGACAGGACAGTCTGAGTTCTCACTCCCTCATCCACAGCCTGATCTGGGACACATGTGTTATTCCCTGTCAAGCATGGACACAGGGACGGGGGCAGGTAAGTATGAAAACACAGGAAACAAATTTAGGAGGGCTCAGTGTGTGCCCACACAAACACGCGCACCCCCCCCCCCACACACACATGCTAGCACTGGCAAAAGCTGCAAGGCCCAGCGATGCCTGTCAGACTCTAATGGGTCTGTGTGTGTCATCGTGTGGTTGAAAATAGCGAGCGTTTCCTCTGAGGGGGCTGGGTCTTAATAAGCACACTGATTATTCAGAGTCCAGGTTTTGTTTGCCAATGAATGTCTTTCAATTATTTCACACAGGCACTTATCAAGGCACTCCCTCCAGGGATTGGGCACACTGTTTGCCGCTCTAATAGCCAAGCTGGACAGGCAACATGCAATGAGCTGCACTTTTCAAAAGGTTGGACCATTTCCGTCCTGGGGGAGGGCGAGTGGGTTTGGTGGTTAGTGGGGAACCTTGTGTGATGTCGTACCGGTCCAAAGCTGTTGCTGTCCAGACTGTGGCCATGATGGTCTCCCTCTATCCAAAAGTGCCCATCAGGAACCCTCACATAGCGATTCTTATAGCCAAGAGTCCTGGAGAGAGCATGAGACAGAGCGAGAGAGAGCAAGAGAGCGAGAGAGAGCGAGAGAGAGAGAGAGAGAGAGAGAGAGAGAGAGAGAGAGAGGTGAAAAGAGAGAGAAAGAGACATGGTTAGTGACTGTATATAGAATTTGAAAAAATAAATCATTAAGCTTCATGGGTTTTCTAAATAATTTCCCTTCATTTTCACAGTCATAGTACATCAAAAAAACTAAAATAACACTGCAGATAGTAAAATTCTGCTGTTTAATTTAAAATATTGTTAAAAAAACATCTTTCACTTCCAAGTTTTTGGAACTGATGACTTGCATCCTTTAGCCTATAGAGTCCCCCAGCACCAACGTGCTGAGGAGAACAGCATGTTATCGTTCAGCTGGACGCCTAGACCCAGGCTGAGAGATGATTTACAATTTATCAGACGAACATGGTGAATTATGAGCGCAATGACTCTTTAAATGAGAATTTGGTCTCTGATTCAATTTCACCATGCTCTTGCAGGTCTCTGGGAGACCAAAGGGGCCAGGATAGACCTTGGGCACATAAATATTGATTTGGCTTGGGAAGCTGAATTTATTGACTTCTGCAAAACCAGTTGAAGTTTAGTGTTTTCGAAGGGCAGCAGAGGCCACAAAATATGATTTTGAACCTTTGAAAATTAAAGACTGTGTAAAAATGGGGGAAACGCAACTTATAAATGTAAACATTACATTTTATAGGATACTGTGTTCTTATTAGAATCTGCTACCCTTCCTATTCCAATAAATAAAACTACACACAGTGAGTCAACCTTTAACTTTGTTTGACAGAAAAAGATAAAAGCACACTTTGACATGAATTAGCAGTTTCTAACCAGCATTAGCACACACTGTGGAGATATTATCAAGATATTTCAATCTTTTTTCTGTGGTGATCTGCTGTAGTGTTGGGCTCTGTGAAACATGTTCCTGGAGTTGTAGTGTCTTGAGAGAGGCTGGACTGAGAGGAAGCCTGGCACAGCACACTGGGAGCCCCTGACTCAGAGGGGGGCGGGTTAGTGGGCAGGCAATCTGCATGTGTTGCTAGATTAAAACCCTAGATGTGATTTATGCCAGGCTATCCCACAGGAAAACAGCCAGCCATATAGCCAGCCATCCTTGTAGCCAGCCAGCCAGGCATATAGCCAGCCATATAGCCAGCCAGCCAGCCATATAGCCAACCAGCCATATAGCCAGCTAGCCAGCCATATAGCCAGCCAGCCAGCCAGCCATATAGCCAACCAGCCATATAGCCAGCCAGCCATATAGCCAGCCAGCCAGCAATATAGCCAACCAGCCATATAGCCAGCCAGCCTTATAGCCAGCCAGCCATATAGCCAACCAGCCATATAGCCAACCAGCCATATAGCCAGCCATATAGCCAGCCATATAGCCAGCCATATAGCCAGCCATATAGCCAGCCAGCCAGCCATATAGCCAGCCAGCCATATAGCCAACCAGCCATATAGCCAGCTAGCCAGCCATTTAGCCAGCCAGCCAGCCAGCCATATAGCCAGCCAGCCATATAGCCAGCCAGCCATATAGCCAGCCAGCCAGCAATATAGCCAACCAGCCATATAGCCAGCCAGCCTTATAGCCAGCCAGCCATATAGCCAACCAGCCATATAGCCAGCCAGCCAGCCATATAATCAGCCAGCCATATAGCCAGCCAGCCAGCCATATAATCAGCCAGCCATATAGCCAGCCAGCCAGCCATATAATCAGCCAGCTATATAGCCAGCCATTCATGTAGCCAACCAGCCTGCCAGCCTTGTTTCAGTGTCTCTGCCAGTAAAGCCATCAAAGCCATGTTAATTATTCATCCCCTCCCCGGCTGGTGACCTGTAATTTGTTCAGTGGCGCCCATCACAAATAGTTGCCAGGATGAATTACATGGCGACAATATGTTATGCAATGTGACACCCGCCTCTGCCCGATGCTCCCACTGTCCAATCAGAGCAGGGAGATCCCAGCGACAAAGAGCGCACACATCGAGCTACTGCTGTTGCTTGTATCAAGGAAACTGTCATTATGCTGTTTGCTAAAGCTATTTAACTGCCCTTCATTCCTGTGTTCTTGGCCCAGTCCTCTGAGACGCTCAGCTTGACTGGATCAGACACCTGCACCTTACAGACCTGGAATAAATACTTAGATTTGGTCTCTAACTTGTATTTGGAAATTGACTTCATTGACTTGCTTTCACAGCAATAGGGTAAAATAAGAGACTTCTTCAGAATGCATTTCACATATTAACTGAAAAATTTGGCAATGTTTCAAAAACTCGCTTTAGTGATTCTGCCTGTATCCGACTTCAGTTGAAAGTTCTGGAATAACGCTGCCATGATAAGCTGACTTAATGCTGAGTGATCGGGTTTGAGTGCCGGCAATTTCTAATGATACGTATCAAGACAGTGTGAACTGGAACACCACATCAAGGTGCAAATAAAAGTAACTTTCAGAAGAGTCATCAAAGCTGCTATGGTGCTGACATATTTCCATCGGTGACATTGGCTGGAGTCATTAGCCCAGCCTTGTAAAATTGGACGCTTCAAAAGGCGCTCTTGTGGACGAGCCGCCCTTTGATAGAGAACTGAGATAATAGCCATCGGAGGCCAATTCCCTCTCTCGCCCCCTTTCTTATAAAACCGTCACAATGGTAATCAATTCTTCACAGCCACCAGAGGGGCTCCGAGCGTGACAGTGTCACCTTGAAGGAGGACAATCTGGGCTGACTGACCTTGTTGGCCAAATACAGTATTTAGCCACTTCTGTTACCAACTGTCATAAATGAAGCAGATTAATGAGCTCGTAAGATATACAACTGCATGTGTTTTTCATTTGTTTCTTCGCATTAGCTTAACCGAAAGTGGTTTGAGTTTCGGCGCTAGCTCAAGAGGGCTGTTCATCGCTGGTTGGACAAGTATGACTGGCCAGGGGGAAAGGAAACTGTCTGGTTGGACAAGTTCAGCACAATGTTGCTACAGCTCTCTGACCTGAGGGCAAACAATAACGTCGTAAGGGTTCTAGCACAGGTCATAGGTTTAACACGCTCCAACACATGACCAGGGACTACAGAGCAGTGTGTGTTATGATTGGTGGGTTGTGGGAGGAGGGTGTTGGTAAACGTACTTGATGAAGTCTCCCTCCAGGGCAATGACCCGCTTGATGATCTTCTGTTGGGGGTTCTTGGGGGACCTGTGGGGGCAGTAAACATTTCTCAGCTCATAACAAGCCACTGCAAACACAGAATTCACCTAACCCGGGTAAAACGGCTTGTGACTGTATGTCAATGTCTTCTGTCTTTAAAAGGGGTCAGAGTCAGTTCTGGTCCCTCTCTGAACATCGGTTTGTTTCCCTCTGTTAATCTGCAGCTGCTGTGTGTTCTATGGACTATGAAATGACTTATTTCCTTCTAACGCTCAGACCGCAGCAATCCTTTTAAATACCTCATGTTTGTTTTTAGTAATTAACTTCTCCTTTATGCTAGCAAGGGTTACGTTGAGATGAGGGTCCTTTTGCAGTGGTTCCCTTCAATATGACACAATGCAAAAAAACATTTTTAAAAAAATGTAGCGTAAACGACAAGCAGCACACACACAGAACCAGGCTAATATACGATTTAAACATTTACATTTCTCGGTGTCAGGCTCAACAGGCCTAACAACACAAAGTCAATTTCCCGGAATTAGTAAATGATAAACGATCAAAACTAAAGAGGGCTTTCCTCAGCTTTGACACTTCCAACAGGATTTCAAGACATTTCTTTTAAGTGAGATAAGGTGTTTGTGTCACTGCAGGAGTGAAGTAGTGAGGTGTGTGTGTGAGAGAGAGCTTTGCAGATGAACAAAAGGTCATGCTACTCTATGTATGGTCCCTGTTCTTAGAAACCATCAACAACAATTTGCTTATCCACAACACTGTACTTTCCCTGCGATGAGTGATGATTTTCATTAGCTATGAAGGAAAGACTGCAGTATGATTTCGAAAGGGTAAAGATAAGGATTTCTTCTCTTCTCCTGTTCTATATCCCTTCTTTCTTTTCTGTATCTCTCCAACTCTAAAGCTTCCCAGCAGGTGAACGGAGACACCTCGGGGTGATTCAAACCGTGCTGCAGCAGAAGACTCCAGAAGAAACTCTTCTTTTTATGCTCGCAGTAAAACCCTGTCGAACTGCTGCTACGTTCACTTCATCAATTCCATAGTCGTAAATGTCATGCCAATGACTTCGTTCATGAGTGAATACATAAAAGACTAGTGTGTTAGCAGGCAGCCAGGGACAGTGGTAGCAATTTGTTGCTGCCAGGAGACAATGTTAATTTGATATTGACGATAGTCCGGTGAATCAACCACCGTGTCGTAAAGATGTGTTGGTTTTCTGTACGTTTCCTTTTCTGAGGCTACGATCAATAGTTTGACTGGCATAATAATTCTTGGGCTTCTTTCATATCCACTGGTTTGTGAAAGATGTCAGGATGTCAGGAGAGCAGAGAGCCAAACACACAGAGGGGTGCAGGCGGAACGACTCGAGCCAAATGAGGGACCTTTATACGAAGGCATTCAATAATGACCCTGAGAAACCGCAGTTTGTTAAACGTTGCCTTCAAACCCCGGGAGAATCAAACACAAACGCCAGTCTTAATAAGAAGCCACATCCATTCTGACTCCCTCCCTCCCTCTCTTTGACCCCCTCCCTCCCTCCCCCTCCCACACACACACACACAATGACTCCCTCCCTCCCTCCCACACAATGACTCCCTCCCTCTCTCCCCCTCTCTACTGCGTATACACACACATTTGTTCTGGCTCATCCCCTGCTCGTCCCACCCACCCACCCTCCCTCCCACCCACCCACCCACCCACCCACCCACCCACCCACCCACCTCTCTCTCTCTCTGCCTACAGCATACAGGGGATCATGACTGATTGACAGGCAGCTCAGCCAATCACACTCACCCGCAGCTCCAAGAACAGAGCCCGGGA
This sequence comes from Hypomesus nipponensis, assembly GCF_054491055.1. Classification (NCBI taxonomy): domain Eukaryota; kingdom Metazoa; phylum Chordata; class Actinopteri; order Osmeriformes; family Osmeridae; genus Hypomesus; species Hypomesus nipponensis. The sequence goes on from NC_140374.1 coordinate 1,676,470, forward strand.
GCTGAACAGTGATTGGCCTGTCTCAGGGGAGGCTTTATGCGTGCGCGCGCGCGTGTGTGTGTGTGTGTGGGCGTGTGTTTGTGAGTGTGTGTGTGTAGTTATTAATGGCGAAGGGGCAGGCAGCAGTGGGATAGAGTGATGGTTGATCAGCTGAGTGATCTGATCTCAAACTGCGTTGAAGAAGAGGAGGGAGAGACTGAGCGAGGCGCCCGCCCCACTGCACTGCTCCGCACCACGCATCTTTAGCAGGCACAGACACAACCAGGAGAGTCACACTTTACCTCCCTGACTTCCCCTCCTCCTCCTCAACCCTCTCTCTCTGCCTCCCTCTCTCTCTCTCTCTCTCTCTCTCTCTCTCTCACACACACACACACGCGCGTGCAGTGGAACAGGACCGGAGCAAGAGCTACCCATCTCTCCCTCTCTCTCGCTTGCTCTCTCCATCTCGCTCTCTCGTCCTCAGTATCGTGGCGAACGGGGAAAGAAGACGCACGTTCCTGGAAATACACGGGACAGGAGAGGCTGTGTGTCGCTGTTTGTCCGGACGGGCGCAGGACTGAGGGGCACTGCTGCAGCCATGCCAGGAATACCTGCTGCTCCGGGAGTCAGGGTGCTGGGACACATGGGTAAGAGTTAGGCGGCTCTTGTATCTGGTCTGTTCCTGTGGCTATGACTCATGTGTACTGTGTTGGAGGGCCGTGGGTGATGCTTTAGTGTGGCACTGCGGTAGTCCTTGAGCACAGCTTGGTGTGTGTGTGTGTGTGTGTGTGTGTGAGGAGTTAGCAGAAGGCACTGCCTGCGGTAATGTGGGAGGCTTGGCTGAGAGCGAGGCAAGGCTGTTCAAGACAGGGATTTTGTCGCAGGTTTGGATGAAACGGTGAAGGCTGCGGATGTTTGAGGGCCAGGGCTGCCTTGCATCTCCCAGGTCTCTCTCAGGGATGAGCTGTCGCTCACTGAAACTGACAGGGCGATCCGGCTGTTTGTAGCTTGAGAGGAAGAGAGGCAGTGTTATCTGAAGAAATGCTCTACAGGTTTCACTGGGAGAAAGACTACTGGTCTTGGAGGACAAAGAAAAAAAACTGTCAAGGTATGCAGTCCACCTGTAGCCTCGAGGTAAAAAATAAAAATCAAACAAAATACAAATGGATTGACAACAATAATAACAAAAAATTATGAATTCAACGAGGTTTAACAGAAGTAAAATAATTCCTATAGATCTTCGGTGAAAGCACGGCTGACAAATTGTGCATGGTCTCACCTGGTTCTGTTGTATGACTCAACAGTGAACAAACACGGGAGGAAAGTAATATTCTCCTTCCTGTTGGGAATGTAAGGATGAGTACAGACAGGTCAGTAGGAGCTGAGCATTGAAGGGTTGGGATGCAGGGAAGTCTCTCCAAACCAGAGGAACAGATATTCCCACCACTGCCTGCCTAATTTACCAGAACATGCTCCCTCCCCCTCTCCCTGTATCCCTCCCTCTCCTCATCACTGTGACTGTATTTAGGTCTTGTTCATAATTAACAACATCTCACACAGGCATATTCAGAGTGCAGACCTAGTTTAGCACTTAAACAAAATTTCTCAATGAGGTCAAACACAACGAGGGGAAATAACAGCACGTTCCTGGGGTAAATTACGCTACAGTTAACGTTCAATTTTTTATTGCCTGCAAAAATGCATAATATCGTGCTAAATCAGTGCCAGTAATGGAGAGTTTGAAAGAGGCATTGTCATTATTTCTCAAGGGTCCAACAACTAATACGTCAATTTCCTATTCTCACGGTTAAAATGATATTTTTGCGTCTCTCAGACAAAGATAGCAATGTAATGAGATGAATCAGTGTGTCTTGATTAAAAAGATGACCATTTTGCCTACGCTGCTTCACTACAAAGCAGTCAACAATTTATGCTTAGAAGAAACAGCAGCTCAAATTGGTCATGGACCAATAACTACAGTAGAATTTCAAAATACCTGCGAATCCACGCTCTGTAAAAGGCCGAGTTGACATGCAACGCTGAGAATACCAATGGCACAGCACACGCGACTCCAGGGCTGCTAAACAAAGATTGATTTGATACACTGGGGAAAACTCATCCCTGGCAGATATGTGCCGCTGCAACTCTTACCTGGGAATGATTGTGTGTTTTTCAGCACTGTAGAACCATGCAGGTTCTTCTACAAAAACGTTGTGAATAAAGTGTCATCTAAAACAGTTCCCGGTGAATGCGTGTCATAGCTACCTCTGCATCATTCTGTCTTGATTATAGTCTTAATTGTTCAAGGTTAACAAAAAAATTAAAATTAAATACGAGCACAAGTGCCCCCCATCCTTTAGCCTACAACACAGCAAACAACCCTGCCTGGCGTATACAGGCACCCCAGGAACATCATCAATCAATAGATAGGCCATGGTTACGGTTACGAGGTGCGCGTCTTCCAGAACAGTCAAAAGCCGGTGAGCGCGGTGGAGCGGGAGTGGGGTGCTAAGCCGGAGGGTTCTGACAGCTTAACATCGATCCCTAATTAATTGTTGACTTGCTGCTTATTTGCAGGCGGCGTGGAGCAGATGTAAGGGGAAGAGCTCCTCTCCAGATTTCATTATGGATGTGAGCCACACAGTGGGCCGTGCTAATGAATGTAGCCATACAGCTAACGCTAATGACAGGCACCGGGCTAGCATCACTAATGCAGGTTGTGTAGTTGCAGGGTGGGTGGCAGAGGACCCGAAAGTGGGTGGTAGGGCCGTGTCGCCGGTTCAATTGTGGGGAACACAAAGACGGTAGGGTCCCTGCTGAAAGCACACTTTTAGCTTAGACAGACTTAATGGTAAATCAATGAGGGGTGGATTGGGAGGGCTGGGAGAAGGGGGTAAGTTAGCTCACTCCATTTACCTCACCCCTACGAGGCCAACGTCACGGCGTGACCTCTTATGTAGTTAAGACTAGCATGTGACACAAGGCGGATAGGTGGTGAGAGAGTGAGTAAAACAAAAAGATGGGGAAGAGAAAAAGAGAGAGGTGAAGAGAGCGAGAGATAGAGGGAGGGAAAAGAGTGAGAGAGATACAAGGAGAGAGATAGAGAATCGATAATTCTCTTGGGGGATATAGGTGGTAAAGGTGGTTCTGAGACTGCTTAACACACTACAGCACAGCACAGGTGTTGACAGCTAGGTAGGCTAGTAAGCAGAAACATGCCGTATTTCACAAGTGAGTTGCGCGATGTTACTGTGACTATTGGTTCCTAAAAGACAACCTTCTTTTCACAGTCTTAGGGAAAGTGTTAGGGACAACAAACATTCTTAATACGTTTTTTGGGGGTCTGTATTTATGCAGCAGTATAAAAGTGTTGAGGAACATTTTATTTTCATTTAATTATTTCTTGAAGCATTTTTTATTTACTTTTTATTTATTTTTTATTTGTGCCTAATAGTTTTGCACAGTACTGTATCTTATATATAGACATTTGTAGTCTTTTTACATATATTGGATTTACGCATCTGTGGATGGGAACATAAGGCTATATTTTTCCACATTTAAGTAAATGCATGTAGGGGTTTCCTCTGCAAAGTGCAGCACTTAAGCCTTTCATAGCCACAGCAGGACGTGAATAACATTGGACACTCATAAAGGGATTGCATCGCAAGAAATGTAGCTGTCCAGGGTACATTAAGGCACAAATAAAACATCACTTTGTCCTCAGCAGGTCTTAAGTGGTCACAATATACACCTTCCATTTTGTTTGTCACGCTGGTAAACAAGCTCTCGTCCTATATCCAGCTCCCCGGCCTAGACGGAGGGATTCTTTAGGCTCGATTCGCAGAATCGACAAGGCTGGGGTCTTTCGGCTTTGTCACAATACCAGGATAATGTGACAGTGGTGTCATCTTCCATTCATCACGACTTCCACCAAACCCACCCAGCTAACCAGCAGACAGGCAGGCAGACAGACAGACAGACAGACAGACAGACAGACAGACAGGCAGGCAGGCAGGCAGGCAGGCAGGCAGGCAGGGTGGCTGCAAGCGTGGCAGGGACAGCCTGCTTTTCACTCTCAGCTGTTGAATTAAACATGGTGGAATGGGGCCACTTTATGAGACGTCTGGCACATTAGGAGAGGAGTAACATTAGGAGAGGAGGAACGTAAAAGACTCTCATAGGTTCGGCCATGTTACACCGTAGGAATGAACACACAAATATTTCATGTCTGGACCCTCTTAATCCATTTGGAGAATGTCAATATTCAGCACTTAAGAAAAAGTGCCCCCTGTTCGCACCGCTGTGGGGTTAAACTGAACGGAAATGGACAGATTTTCACCACTTTAGCTCGCGTGTCTGTTACTACAGGAGGACTACTACACGAAGTTAAACTAAATAATAAACTAAATACAGGTTTTTTTTTTTATGTTTAAGATGCAGAGGTAGCAGTGTGTCAGTTGAAGTGAACGGGACCCAACACACTATCTCCTAAGAGGTGGACAGCTTCTACAACCCAAATGAGTCTATGGAGGTCGCCTTTCCAGACTCCTTCACACAATGAGTAATTTTCTGATACCATAGACTCTGACTTTCCATGTTAAGACCCTGAGTAACCAAGCAAAGAAATATTACAGCAACAACAGATTCTAGTCCTTTCAAGTTGTATTATCCAACCGCAGCATTGAGTTAGAATTATACAGACTCAAATTGCAACTCCTGTGGCTAAATCACAAGTAAACAGAAATAACCATATAAAGTATAGCAGGTATTATAGAATAGGTATTGCAAAAAAACTAAAACGTGACGCTAAAGAGAGATAAACTTGAACTTTAACTGCAAAGCGGGATTTAAAAGTTTTGCTACATAACATATGTAGCAGAGAGTCCACAGACAAAGCATGGTACCATCCACACCTTCCCCTACCCCCGACAAGGGAAGGGTCCTTCCCCTTTTGTCCTTATCTCCCAGAGTAGGAGCTTCAAATTCCTGACCCAGCATGGGGTCAGGAACAGAGACCATGGTCTCACATTGTCAGAACAAAAGGAATTACTTGAAGGAACTTACTTGTGTGGACTTACAAACATTTTCTAAAGGACTACATGGCTCATGGACACTAATTCAAGGACAGTAGTCGATGTGTTAGAATGTGTTTGTCTCATTTACCTAGAACGTTGTTAATTGATGTTTGATTATAACTTCCCTTCAGGTATAGTTAAATCAGTCAATCTTGGTATCAAAATAATTGTATCATACTAACAAAACCAGTTATGAACGTTGTATTGTTATATTCTAAAGTTTGAGCATTCCATGGACATTTGAGATAATGGAACTCAAAACTATCAGCCACTTCACACCTCTGGGCAGGTCCCAGGACAACGCCCAGGTGGAAGTAACTGACCAATGAGAGAGGTCACCTTCACAGGGATGACCCCCTGTTCTTTGGGGTATTTAACCCCCAAACGTACAATCACCCCCGCTTGTTCGTAGGATAAACTTGTGGGTGAACGCGTCACTCTCTAACCTATTCCTCTTAACCTGCACCTTCACTGAGCGCCCGGAACTTTGACGAGAGATTCCGATTCTGTTCGTTGGACATAACGAACCATTTGACTCCGTTCTTCAAACCGACAAAAGTAACTGCGATTTGCAATATTTCTTACTTGTGACATATTGGCATGTTGTGATTGAATTGTTGATGTTTGATTGTATTCTACAAATGATTTGACTTAATCATCGTTAGGTCAGTTTCCATTGATCGTCCATTGTTACTATAAAAGCCTCTTCCTATCTCTACCTCTTCCTCAACTTCTCCCCTCCCCTCCACACGCGCTCTACGCAACCATTGTGTAGCGCGCTCTCATTAGAATTTAGGCCTACTGTACTGCTTTAGCCCAACTAACCCATAACTTGTCTGGTATGTGTTCACTATAATTACATTCTCTTAAATAAATCATTGTGTATAATACTCGCTTATCTCTCACGTTATATGATCTGCTCTACTTTCATAGAATTTACTACTTAAGATTAGACTGATTATTACGAGTGCTATTATTCGATACTATTAAACAAGGTTTCCTCTGTCCCTTTCACGAATCAGAGGTGGTGCCCCAAGAACTACTATACTTTATTAGAAATTAAGTATTACTAATCTTAAACGAGCAAACCACGCTACATACTGGAGCCCCGTGCGAGGCTTTGAAACAGATTAAAACGAGCGATTTATCACTGAGATTTTCCGTCTGAAACAGAACCCACCCTCCCACCCTTTTGGTTAAATAAACGTCCGTTGTATTTAACTATTCCCCAAATAGCTACAGTTTTAAACACTGTTTGAATACTGCGCTGTGTACTGACTACTGATTGAATTGGCTTTGTCGTGACAACTGAATGTTTGTGGTTGCTATCTAGCTTTGAGCTAGGATTGAGCGGAGGTACGCGCGTGCGCAGTGACACGGCGTCCCGTTTCATTTCATTTTGTAAATTTGAAGGCAGCGCTTCCAAGAGAAGGCATAAGAACCTTTTGACGGGTCGTAACCACTACTTATATTGGTACCATACACGCTTCTGAAGGTGTATCTTAGTAGTGTTTACTATTTTGGGTTAAGCGAATTAACCTTGCAACTGTTAAGTTGTTCCATGTCTCGTTAGGAAACAGACATGCGGTTTAGTCCTAAAGGACTTTTATGTTGAAAGACACTTCGCAGTTCTCTACTAAGCTATAGGCTTCAATATTGTTAAGCAATTGGCCATTGATTAACATAGCTTTTTAAATAAAGCTTCACTTTGTTTTGCTTGTAATTCAACATTAATGTAAACACTCAACTTTCTGGAATCAATAAAGTAACAGTAAAATAATTATTGAGACAGTGGACGCTGCTTATTTAAGGACTTTTATTGTTTGCTAAACCGGAAATAGTTACGCTTCGTCAGCAAAACTTGTAATTTGATTTCATTCCGCGCACTTAAAAGTGGAAAGTTGTCAGAATATCGGCGCTGTTGACCATCCTGAACTGTAATTCTATTTACCCCTCATCAGTACCAACTTTAACACAGTCACTAAATAATAATTAAACGTAAAGTGTATTATTTTTAGTTTGCCCACTATATCTGCGAGCAGTCCAAAAGGACTTTTGTTTCGAAGTAGCCAAACAACGCAGCCTACTGCCACAAATTGTTACACAATTCTTAAATTGATAAACCCTAGCTTTCGGAAAAGCTTCACTGTTTTACATTCAATTCGACATTAATGTAAAGCCTTGCCCAATTTAAAGCTACATCAAAGATGCAGCAGCAATTTGGTTCATTATCTGTGATTTGATCTGCCAGTTAACCTTAATATTAATTTTAATTTGAATATTAATTTCACTTTTGGATTGCTAATCTTTGAATATTAATTTCTGATTTTAATTAATATTATATAATTTTTTATTATTATTAATATTTTTTAATTTTTAATTTTTTTTTTACAAAAAAAAAAAAAAAACACTACAAACTAAAGTGCCTAAGAACTTTACCACAATAGCATTGTGCTAATAACCTCAATTAGCCAAATACATCCTTAGTTAACTAATCATGTCTCACCTCACGGAAGCTGAGAAATTGATGGCCTACCTATCAGAAAAAGAAAACCCCAAATATGTGGAAACTCTGACCGGTCTACCGTTTGAGGAGATCGCCAGGAAAACCCTGGAAGTAGTTGCAGAAAATGTGGGTCAAACATTGAGCAAGTCCCAAACCATCAAATGCTTATCCAGCCTCGGTCTCAACTATGCTGCCCAACTCAGGTTATCAATTGCGGATGTCAAAACACAATGGGCACAAGCTCTTCGAGATCAAGAAGATGCTCTCAAAGCGACAGAAAGTGAACGACAGCGCCGAGAACAATTGGAACAAAAAGCAAGCGACCTGGCTAGAGAACTGGAGAGTGCTAACACACAGCTAACGGAACAGGAAACACAACTGATACAACAGGAAATAATCCTCAAAGAGGCCCTCATAGCAAGAGAAACAGAACAAGATCGACGAGAACAAATAGAACAGGAAGCCAGCAGCCTAGCCGAAGAACTAGAAGACGCTAAGACTCAGCTAACGCAACAAGATAGCACCCTCAAAGATGCCCTCAAAGCGAAAGGAAAAGAAAAGGACAAACGAAAACGTCTGGAACAGGACAACAGAGGCCTAGTCGAAGAACTCGAAAAAGCTAAAGCACAGCTAACGCATCAGGTTTCAACCTTCAAAGATGCCCTCAAACTGACAGCTGAGGAACAGGAAACCAGCAACCTAGTCGAAAAACTGCAAAAAGTTAAAACAAAGCTAACTCAACGGAAAATAGCCCTCAAGGATGCCCTCAAGGCTGAAAAAAAGGAACGAGAACTACGAGAGACGCTGCAACGGGAAAGCGAGGAACTTGCTGAAGAACTAGAAAACCTGAAAGACGAAATGCAGGGGGTTCAGAAAAGCAAGGACGACACAGAATCACTACTGTCAAACACAGCTAGGGTATTGAATGAAACGAATGAAAGAATATCACAATACGAAGATTTAAAACAAGAGAACAACACTCTCCAAAAGAAGATCCAACGCCTGGACAATGATCTCAAATGTCTCACAGCGGCCCGTGAGACAATAAAGGACGAGTGGTATGAAACAAATAGGAAACTAATATCTACCACCCAAAAGCTAGATGCAGCGAATGCCAAAATCCATTCCACAGATGATATGAACACCGGCAGGAGACGGAGATTTGAAGATGCAGACCGGCTGAGCAGACAACGCGAGGACCAGGAATATGAGCATCAATTCCAACCTGAACAAGGCCTTGACAGCATAGCCCCAGACAGATGGGATGATGGTGAAGACTCACGCTCAACCCATCAGCAAAATCCAAGAAAGTGGCAAGAATCAAAACCGGCAGTATCCCTTGATCTGCTCTCGAAAGTAAGCAGGCACATTGAAAAGTTCGATCCAGAAAATCCCACTCAGAGCATTGAAATGTATCTGGACCAACTAAACTATAATCTGAAACGCCTGCCGACAGCTACAGACGCGGACAAGCTGTACCTACTGAAAAACACTTCTTCCAGCTCAATCAGAGCCCTGCTTGACAGGCAACCAGAAGGAGAACGCGACAGCTACGACATGGCTTGCCGTACCCTCAAAGCGTGGCACTCAGAGACTAAAAGCTCTGGCTGCACTACCGCCATGCACACAAGACAAAAAACTAACGAAAACCCCAAAATATTCTATGAGAGGTTCCGGAAAGCTTTCTTTACAACAGAGAATCAACCCGGAGGAGAAGAAACTCCCATGTTCAAATCAATGTTTATAAACAACCTTTCCCAAGCCATACGACCCTTTATGATGACCTTCGCGGACCAGGAAACCATGACGGCTCTGCAAATAAGGGACATGGCATATAAATCCTGGGCGAACAACAACCGACCTCAGGAACCAAATGTCTATGTGGTGGAATCAAATTCACACCTACAACTAGAAGGAAGAGAACTCCAAAAACCCTACGAACACAGACCTGCCTACACGCAACACTCCTATAATGCACAAGACCACTCAACAACACCCGAACAATATCAAAGCAATTACAACAGACAACCCAATAACAACTACGACAACAAACAACACCCCCATCAGGCACAAAACTATTCAAACAAACGCCAAGAGTACCAACAAAAACAAGATAAACGTGACAAGGACATGGAAATCATAAAGAAAACCCTAACTGCCTTAGTTAGGAACATGGAAAGCGCAAACCAGAAAGAAGAATCGAAATCGGCATGACTAGAAGGCCCCAACGCGAATAACACACCTCAAGTGCCCCTCATTGGATGGGAAAAAGGAAAGAGGACCCAAAAACAGCACAAACCCACAAGAAGACAACCTCCAGAAACAACACACAAACAAGCGCCACAGTTACACACATTTCTGGGTAAGCTCTCCAGAAAAGGAAGAGCTCACCGAAGCTATGTCCCCGTCACACTTGAAAATGAAGTACCCTGTGAAGGATTGCTGGACACGGGTGCAGAAATCTGCCTTATTGCACCCACCTTGGCCGCCCAGCTGAAAGGAATAGCCAGGTCAAACAGAAGATGGATTACAAGTGAAAATAGTGAGTTTAACATCACAGGCTTCACCCAAAACAAAGCTCCAGTCACAGAAACACTCTACTTGAAGCTAACGTTCGGGGAAATGTCCCTAATCCACCCCGTACATGTTTCTCCGCTTGAGACCGAAAAACTGCTGATTGGACACGATCTACTCAACAGACTGGAACCCCTCATTGACTTCAAACGAAACCAGATGTGGACCAACGTCAAGAAGCCCTATCCACTGCCTCACCCTGAAGTCCACAACACAGTCTTCACAGTGGAAGGGGGGGACATCCTACGTCTGACCCACATCTATCAGAAGAGGACCCGATCCATGGGTTAGATGGCCACTCCAGACCGCCCCAGAGCTACGCCACTCACCCATTGAGACAAAAGGTTCGAAGAGAATCAGCAAAACGCCATGACCGACGGGTACCAGCAGAAACCCACCTACGACGAGAAGCGTCACAGGTCCAAAAGAAGTCACATGATGCAAACTGGATGAGAGCGCAGAAAGTAGGAAGACCTACTATGGCCGATAAGCATCCCAGAAGAAGCACCCCAGCGGTGACAAGGTGGCACAAACCCCGGAAGAAACCACCACTACTCGCGGACAACAAGCCATGCACAGAGCCCTGGCCTGGCTTTATACCAGCAACCTGACCCTGTCAAACTGCTGAGGAAACAAGTGCACAACAGGTGCCTTGCCCAAGTGCCTCAAAGTTCACAAAACTAACCTTCCCTTAAACCAAAACAATAGCCAAATACCGTCACAAGACAAATATGGCTCCACCAATTTACCAAAAATAAATAAATCGGTACCAGACACCCAACATGACTGACCACAATAATATGCTACAATGCCTCATGAGCAAACTACCCTGGCCCCTTACAAATACGACTATGACTCCAGGAAGTCAAAGCCCACTCCCACTTTATTATTTTGTATTTCTATTTTTATTTTTTTTATTTCTTTCTCCTTTCTTTTTCTCTTTCTTTCCTTTCAATTTTTGGCATAGGACCTTAACCTAGAGAAACTTATTAATAGGACCTAAGTTAGCCCCATTGATTCCTGCCTTGTTTAGAGTCCACTCATGCCAATGTGTCCAGTAGAAATGCTATCGTACTGTCGTGTTTGTCTTTTCTCTGCTCTTCTTACGTGCCAACAGCCCAACGACGTCGAGTCATCGGACGTTGCCAGCAGGGGGATATGTAGCAGAGAGTCCACAGACAAAGCATGGTACCATCCACACCTTCCCCTACCCCCGACAAGGGAAGGGTCCTTCCCCTTTTGTCCTTATCTCCCAGAGTAGGAGCTTCAAATTCCTGACCCAGCATGGGGTCAGGAACAGAGACCATGGTCTCACATTGTCAGAACAAAAGGAATTACTTGAAGGAACTTACTTGTGTGGACTTACAAACATTTTCTAAAGGACTACATGGCTCATGGACACTAATTCAAGGACAGTAGTCGATGTGTTAGAATGTGTTTGTCTCATTTACCTAGAACGTTGTTAATTGATGTTTGATTATAACTTCCCTTCAGGTATAGTTAAATCAGTCAATCTTGGTATCAAAATAATTGTATCATACTAACAAAACCAGTTATGAACGTTGTATTGTTATATTCTAAAGTTTGAGCATTCCATGGACATTTGAGATAATGGAACTCAAAACTATCAGCCACTTCACACCTCTGGGCAGGTCCCAGGACAACGCCCAGGTGGAAGTAACTGACCAATGAGAGAGGTCACCTTCACAGGGATGACCCCCTGTTCTTTGGGGTATTTAACCCCCAAACGTACAATCACCCCCGCTTGTTCGTAGGATAAACTTGTGGGTGAACGCGTCACTCTCTAACCTATTCCTCTTAACCTGCACCTTCACTGAGCGCCCGGAACTTTGACGAGAGATTCCGATTCTGTTCGTTGGACATAACGAACCATTTGACTCCGTTCTTCAAACCGACAAAAGTAACTGCGATTTGCAATATTTCTTACTTGTGACATATTGGCATGTTGTGATTGAATTGTTGATGTTTGATTGTATTCTACAAATGATTTGACTTAATCATCGTTAGGTCAGTTTCCATTGATCGTCCATTGTTACTATAAAAGCCTCTTCCTATCTCTACCTCTTCCTCAACTTCTCCCCTCCCCTCCACACGCGCTCTACGCAACCATTGTGTAGCGCGCTCTCATTAGAATTTAGGCCTACTGTACTGCTTTAGCCCAACTAACCCATAACTTGTCTGGTATGTGTTCACTATAATTACATTCTCTTAAATAAATCATTGTGTATAATACTCGCTTATCTCTCACGTTATATGATCTGCTCTACTTTCATAGAATTTACTACTTAAGATTAGACTGATTATTACGAGTGCTATTATTCGATACTATTAAACAAGGTTTCCTCTGTCCCTTTCACGAATCAGAGGTGGTGCCCCAAGAACTACTATACTTTATTAGAAATTAAGTATTACTAATCTTAAACGAGCAAACCACGCTACACATATCTAACCGTTTCTACATACATTCTACAGCATTCCCCTGACAGCAGATAAATCAACTTTATTTACAACTTGTTGGTTGAAAATACCTCCACTCGAATATCCATTTGATCTAATAGTGTGCAGACAAGATGCGAGTCAAGTCACTGCTTGGGTCCCAGCGTTAAGTAATAAAAGGAAAATGAGCATAAGTGTCGTGAAAGCAAACAGAAGAAATTAAATCAACTTGTGTGAGCCTCCTGGGAGTTGACTAAACCCAGGGAAAAGCATCTTCAGTATTTACCATTCAATCTATTTCTCTTCATTAACATGCACATTCTTTTTCCATACATCCTGTATATTGTTGTCATTTTCATGAATAAAACACTTTTACATACATGCACAGTTCCACCAGGGCAATGATTATGCATCCCCCCTCCCAGTTTTAATGGTTTACACGTACCACCCTGAATACTGGGGACCTGGCAATGATGAATGCAAACAATACCAAGCACTGCATCAAGAGTGTCACACTCTCACACATGCTAATAACAACCGTAAATTAACATAACAAATACTTTGCTCTTCGGCTCGTTTTTAAAGGAGGTGTAGATGGAATGTCTTAAAGCTGGACCACAGATATTTAAGGGGAAAACCAGCAAAGAAAAAACAAGGAAGAACACAAATAAAAATGATTTTTGACAACTTGATTCCACCTGTGCATCTTGACTGGCTGCTGTTGGCCGGCTCTGTCATAACCAGTATCCATCACAAGCCTGCTCTGATAGCCTTGCCGACAGATTCATCTACCATCCAACACACAGCCGTACCTTCTGCACTCTGGGTCACGTATTAATAGAAATATCAATATGAGCAGACGACAAGCACACCTGACAAGGAACCTCTTCGCCTGTGTGAATCTTGAATCCAGTTGCATGTCCGTTATGTTGGGCGGCTGTAGAGTCACAACTAAACACCTGTAGCGAGTTGCAGAGATATTTTTGTGGCGATTCAAAAATCTCTTGAGGTGGCGTGATTCCTTGATGGTTCTCTTCAGTAAAGACTTGGGGTCTCAAGTTTGTTGATTATGAGGTCTGGGGCACCACTGAAAGGGGCCTCTGGTGTTTTAGCTTTTCTAAACTTGCTATTCTGACTCGTTTTGTCTCGTTCCATTCTGGGATGCTGCCAGTTTTATTTTACTGCATAAAATGAGAAGCGCTGTCAAACTAATTCAAACACACTTTCTAAGACTCTTTCCTTTCAGTAATTTTAAATGACTCAAAGTGTAATTATTAGTCACAAACCTGCCAAATAATATACATGAGGTCAAGTCAATCATAACTCATGACGCTGATAAGGAGGGGAAAGCCATAAAATGAAATGAACATGAATGGAGCTCAATATTCCTAAAAGCCAATATTCCTGTGTTTCTCAATAACCCCAGGTTGTACTGAATGTCTTTCTTTTCTTTTTCTCATCTCTTTTTCCAGATGAAAATTGACAGCGTTGACAGTGACTAATAACGATGGAAGACAAAGTGACTCATCTCCAGATGAAGACAGATCATTTCTTCTTTCCCAAAGTCCACAGACCTTCTCCCTGAAGGACACAGTGACCTTCACTTTCCAGCTTGCATGACAACCTGGCACAGGCTAAATTAAAAGGTTGCTGCTGGTTGCCAAGGACGGCAAGACAACAGGGCCAAATCTTTAGGGACCAGCCGTCAGCAGAAATCCACTCTGTCTCTCAGCAGTAACAAATGAACCTTTATTTGTGAAGTTAACAGTGCTAACAGCAGACTCCATAAGGACCAATTACTAGCAGAAGGGAATAGGGGGCCAAGATGAAGGAGACAGCGTTTGTGGTTTGTTTGTTAGCCGAGCTAGCTCTGACTGCCTTTGTTTTGGCCTCTAAGGAGGATGCTCATTGCCCTGATTTGTGTCGATGTGAGACACGACCCTGGTTCTCGCCCAGGTCTATGTACACAGAGGCTCCCACAGTGGACTGTAATGACTTGGGCCTTGCAACGTTGCCAGGTAAACTGCCATCCGATACACAGGTACTGTTGTTACAGACCAACAACATCATCAATGTGGAAGAACCCTTGGATTACCTGGTCAACATCACAGAGATCGATTTGTCCCAGAACAACATTTCGTCCCTGAGCAGCATCCGTCTGGGGCTTCTTCCCCAGCTGCTGTCGCTGCACATGGAGGAGAACTACGTCCAGACCCTGTCGGACAGCTGCATCCCTTCCCTGCCCAACCTCCAGGAGTTCTACATCAACCACAACCGGATCTCCTCCATCAGTCCCAGGGCCTTCCAAGGGTTAGGGAGACTTCTACGCCTGCATCTGAACTCCAACCGACTGACGGCCATCAACATGGAGTGGTTCCAGCCTCTTCGCACCCTGGAGATCCTCATGATCGGAGAGAACCCTGTTCTCCAGCTATCTGACATGAACTTTAAGCCTCTGGTCAACCTCCGTAGCTTGGTTCTCGCCAGGATGAATCTGTCAGAGATCCCGGACGACACTCTGGTGGGCCTCGACAACTTGGAGAGCATCTCCTTCTTTGACAACTTGTTTGAAAATGTTCCACGGGCCGCCCTAAAACGGGCAGAAAACCTGAAGTTTCTGGATCTAAACAAGAACCCGATCGAGCGGATTCAGAAGGGGGACTTTGCGGACATGACCCACCTCAAGGAGCTGGGCGTCAACAGCATGCCGGAGCTGGTGTGCATCGACGGTTTCGCCCTGAGCAACTTACCCGAACTAACCAAGATCGAGGCCACCAACAACCCCAAGCTGTCCTACATCCACCCAGACGCCTTCTACAAGTTGCCCCGGCTGGAGACGCTGATGCTGAACAGCAACGCCCTTAGCGCCCTGCACCACAGGGCCGTGGAGTCCCTGCCAAACCTGCGGGAGGTGAGCCTGCACAGCAACCCCATCCGCTGCGACTGCGTCGTCCGCTGGATCAACATGAACAGGACTGAAGTCCGTTTCATGGAGCCTGACTCGCTGTTCTGTGCAGAGCCCCCAGAGTACCAGGGCCAGCGCGTCCGACAGGTGCACTTCAGGGAGATGACGGAGATCTGCCTTCCGCTCATCTCGTCCGGAAGCCTTCCGGATCGAATGGCCATCAGGAAAGGGGGCCAGGTGAAGCTGCACTGCAGGGCGTTTGGAGAACCGGAGCCCGAAATCTACTGGGTCACACCGACTGGGCTCAGGGTGCTGCCCAACGGTGTGTCTGATAAGTACTACATGCACCCAGAGGGGACCTTCGACATCTACGATGCTGGTGCCCATGAGGCGGGCCTGTACACCTGCGTCGCTTACAATCTTGTCGGTGCAGACCTGAAATCCGTCTTGGTTGTGGTGGACGGATACTTTCCCAAACCTTCAAACCAGTCTTTACAGTTGGACACCACGTCCGTGCAGCCTCGTTCTGTTTTACTGTCCTGGAAAAACCCTGGTGGTTTTGTTTCTAATATAAAGTGGTACATGACCGCCCACGTTAACCACCCCTCCATGGCGTTTACCGCCAGGGTTCCTTCTGATGTGAAAGAGTACCGGCTGGCTCACTTGAGACCCTCCACCCAGTACAGGGTGTGTGTGGAGGTGACGAGCAAACAGCTGGGAGGCTACAGGGACTGTGTCAATGTCACCACTAAAGGACTGGAAGTCCCTGTTGACAGCAGTGAGAACTGGGACACCATAGTGATGAGTGTCTGTGCTGTGCTTTTCGTGGTGGTCGCCGTGGCTTGTTCTGTCATCTACACATCTCTGAGTAGCCAGTTCTTTTACAGCAAGTTGATAGAAGATCAGTCTGAGTCCCTGCTGGGTCCTAATGATGGTTCATCTTCCTCTCTCTCAGGACTGTGTGTTTCTGGTGTCAAGGTTAGGGCAACGGTCGTAGACTTTCCAGACCATTCCATGTGAGCAACAACCTTGGTCATGGAAATGAATGCACTGGATTAGGACATTATGGAAGAGAGATGGACACAAGTATTTGATTTATGTGCCCTCTCTTCGAGACATTTGAAAGGACACCTGATCGGTGAATTTGACAGGGTGGGTTCCGGTAGGGTTCATGCATAACTATGTAACCAGCTAAAACCAGACTAAAGACTATTTTATAATACAAAATGTGTGTCATTGCAGCAGATCTTTCACAGTATCTAAATTGATATACGTGGCAACTGGTCATTCATGCGGTGCGACTGGAATAAAGCACAGCACAAAGACTATTTTGTCTCTGTTCTTCAACCGTGGTTTATAACCCTAACCCTAAGTGGTTTATAACCGCTTGTGGAGATGTCTGTGTTGGTCACGAGGAAACATATACATGCTGTGTAACATTAAAGGGCCATACGTAACATAATTCTACTTGTAGAGTTTATAAAAATGGGAAAACTTGTTAGAATAGTATATAATAACAAGGACTATGATGTTAAACATTTTATGATCAAATACACTTTCATAAAAAAAAAAAAATGTATGCTGTCTTTTAACTGAAAGGAAAATGTTTTTTCTCACATTGAGTCGCCATATTGTCTGAAAAGCAGCTTGGCAGTAGAAAGATGAATATGGAACTGTACTGCTTTCAAAAAAGGACTTCGACCCTAGCTGTAAAATCCAGTTGTCCCCAAAAAACTAAATGTTAGAAATTCATAAATTCAAAAACCATAAATCTTTCTATATCACTGCCTAACCATACAAGAGGACAACTGTGTGTTGTGGACAAACACAATTACTGGGACTGCCCTTGAAGGCGGATATTTTAACATTGTTACCAAAATGCAATCTCAAGCAGGATGACGTGTTTTGCCAATCAGGGGGAAGGAGTGTGTAAGTGAGTGAGTGTGTGCGTGTGTGCTTACGTGCATTAACACTGTACGTGTGAGGGCATGGCATCGGAGACCCTATTGACTTAGAATTGTATTATATTCTCCTTCATTAAAAATCCAATATGGATTCCTAACACAAACCTCACTGAGGTGATGAATCGGCTTCACATTCGGACTGATGGGGGGCATTTATCAGGAGGACTGAACCATATATCAACAGAGTTTCAGCACCTTGGACAGGGCTTTTAGAGTGTGGCCATTTGTCACCGTCAAGGGAGCTAAAATATGACCCATTAGAGCACAGGTAGTGAGTGGGTCAGCAAGAACGTGTTGCCGGAACGTTCCCTCTCCATCCGTGACCCTGGCGAGACACGGGTGCCGTTGCAGGAACAGCTCAGCAACTTTTTGGCTCGTTTGTTAAACACTTCCCATCGAACCAGGAGAGGAAGGAGACAAATGGAGCGGAGAATGAGGACAAAGTGCTGGAAGTCACATGACGGCTGACGCCCTGAACATCTGTCCTGCTGATGTTATTGATGTGTCATATTTTTGGGTACCGGGCAAGATGGCTGGTTAGGTATTGTCCCTAGAGACATAGCCTCCTGTGGTGTGCCCAGTGTTTGCTGGGTAATCAGGATCCAAGTTTCACTTGAACGAGTGGATTTCCTGGAAAACAGGCCGGCCCTTTGAGGCGTCATCACACAGACTCGATCATCCCCTGTCTACACAGTTTGAACTCCATTTTGCTCCTCCTGACAAGGGAAAACTTTGCCTCAGGATAGAATCCACTCGGGGAAACAAAATGATAATAATAGACACATCTTATAAATGTTTCACCCATGCAAACACTTTCCAATACAAGGCCAATGGCAAATTGCTGCTCTCAGTTATTAATTTGGCGCTATCTAGGGGCATGAAATCTGGTTTGAAAACAAGATAAATCAGTTCTAAATAGTCCGAGGTTGTGTTCTCCTACAGACAGGCAGACTCAGGGAGCATCGTAACAGTACACCTCTCACACACGGGGATACAAGACACAGGGCAGCCAAGGAATAGAATTCACATCATTTCAGGGTGTGTGTGTGGTGTGCTTAATCACAGCAGTGTTGATTGGTAACCGTCTACACCCACACACAGAACTCATATGAACAAACAGTTAACAGACACTCAGTACACCCACACAATCAACTTCCTGATCATTTGCTCACTGATGTACCATGCGCTTTGTCATTAATATTGTGCAAGGCAGATAGGCAGCACATGATGAACTGATTAGCCAGGTCCAGGGAGAATGTGGAAATTAGCTCACAGTTTGCATCCATACAAAACCATTTAGTCATTCTTTTCATGGATCTCCAAAGTTAGTATTTGGTTGCTTGCACATTTTGCAACTAGAATACAATCATTTAAAGTGACAGACTTTGTCGCAAAGGGATTTTGAAACTGCTAGGCAACATTATTTAGGAAGCTAGAGTATGGTTAGCATTCCAAACATGAAGTCCTATTTCCATTCAAATCTTTTCCACAATCACTTGAGAATAACAAAATACAAAAGAGACCAATATACTGTAGTGTAGGACGGTCTCCTTAATACTTGCTTGAGCATCTTGAGAGCCATATACTCAGTGCTTCATAACAATATAAAATTTTATTCTAAAGAATATTCCGGAACAGACAGACACCTGGTTAGCTCACACAATGCAGGCATTCCACACCCCCAGATCCCTTCCAGCTGCAAGGTATCTATGCCCTTCTCTCCCTTTATAGATCTGTACTATTATTTTGAGGACAAAGAAAAAGAGGAAGGGAGAGAATGAGGGAGGGAGAGAGACATAGGGAGAGAGAGAGAGAGAGAGAGAGAGAGAGAGAGAGAGAGAGAGAGAGAGAGAGAGAGGAGAGGGAGAGGGAGAGGGAGAGGGAGAGGGGGGGGTGCAGTGCACTGTGTTGTAAAGATGATAAGAAGAGTAAGGTGCAGGTCAGAGAGGGAGAGACTGCGCTGTGATTGGGTTCAGAGTTGTGAGGGAGGCCTAGTCTGTCCAAGACAGGAGACATATCAAGGAGGAAAGAATACGAGATAAAGGTAATGCATCTGTCTATTATGAGCCTCTGATACAAAAATAACCCCATGGGCCAAATACAACATCAGCACATAAGGAAATCTTAATAGACTTTTATATTGTTTCATGGTCCTTGTACCTGCTGAGTAGTCCACTGGGATATTACACAAAATACACAATCTAATGACCTCTGATTAAAGTTGACAAATAACTCCTATTACTATGTTTCCCCTGGGACAATTCCTCTGCCGTCATTTACCACAGGAAACAACAAGAAAATCTATACTACAAAAAGAGAACGAAAGGTTCCCCTAAGCGCTGCAAAAATGCTCTGCTTCTGAAGTATTACCTCATTACGCACATTTTGCATTTAGGCCAGAGCGGCTCGTTGTGGCTTAGAGTAAATAAAAATAGAAAGATTCACATGTATCTAACCCTCAGCTAACTGCACCCTAGGGCTGAAAGTGATGATGTCTATTCAAAGGCCCATTAAGTTAAAACAACTCAGGTGACAGTGTGATCCAATATCAAGGATTTGTGTGATTTCATCATTCAGTATTGCCCCAAACATGCCCCCCAAAGTACTGCTTATTATAATACACGTATGTGTGTGTGAATGTGTGTGTGTGTGTGTGTGTATGTGTGTGGGTTCACTGTAATCCCCAAATCCCAAACCTCCCCTTCCCAGGATGCACTGCTACTAGATGTTCTCAAATCCCCCAGGGTTCCTTTCCAGAGCTGACGATAGCCCCCGCAGAGGCTGAGCTACGTCAGGGTCCTGCAGTCTTGTCGGCTGCTCCTGAAGTCTTACCGGCTGCTCCTGCAGTCTTGCCGGCTGCTCCTGCAGTCTTACCGGCTGCTCCTACAGTCTTACCGGCTGCTGCAGCAGCCAGGGAGGTTGTGAGGGATGACAAGCAGCCATGCAGAGGAAGTTCCTCGGCAGCCCTCCGCCAGGACGCAGGAAACAGCAGAGCGCCACGCTGCCATTGACTTCTGTACCGATGAACGAGGAGCGGAGGCACGGCAGCTTCCATGTGTCAGTGTGGAGTTGTAAGAGAGGGAAGAGCCCCCGAGCACTCACTGCAACACCACATCAATAAGACACCACAGGCAGAGACAGGCCAGGCTCCTCCACTGCTTCTCTGCCAGCAGGGACGGTGCCAGAGTTTCCTTTTTATCTATCACAGTCATCAAGGATGATTGCAGCCTCTTTATGCTGTGAAGGATTACTTCATACATGGCCAAGGAACGTTTAATGGACTGCAGTGAATTTATGCGGTTCTGTAGCATGTATAGTCTAGTGAGATCCGTAACGAGGCTGGGTTTGGCCACAGGAGATGGCTTCAGCTCAGTGGTGGAGCAGCTGAAGATCGAGAGGTGTAAGTCGCTTACAATAAAAGCGTCTGTTAAATGAACACAGTTTTACTATTAAATCTGAATGACTCTATAAACTGTATGAGTCTGGAAAATTGCAGAAATTCAGATCTATAAAACAGTATTCAATCATTTTCTGTCACCTTTTTAATTAACCTTTCTGACCACATGCTCGCTTCAAGAGCCACTCACGTGAAGCTACAGGGAGAGTTGGGAGTTCATCACCTTGATATTCCCCAACACTCACTCTCCTCTCAGGACCCCTCTGTGTTCACGGCTCCCGCCAGCGTCCCTGGGTGTGGCCTGGTCTCAGCGGACGCTTCCCTTATCCTCCACTGTGCCGTGGCATTCACCGCGAACACCACCAAAGGCTTCTCTATGATTACAAATTCCATAATGAATAATTTACCTTCTTCTAATGACCCGGTAAGCTGGTTCATTTAAACGGAAGCTTCCTCCTGGCGCTGTGATTATAGCTGAGAGCCGAGGCAGATTAGAGGAAATGAAGGCAGGCTTGTTGGGGGAAGGGGAGGGGGGTCCCATCCCACCAAACACACGCATTGAGGTACTCATTACTATAGAACCAACGTTGGCCAGTGTCGTCAAGCTCACATAATACGAGTAACAGGAAATCACTTGGATGCTACGTCAAACCATTATTGATGGCCATCTTATTATCTTTTTTTTCTGATCTCTGTCTACAGGTCATTCATGACGCTAAGTTGACTTCATCCTAACTTGTTAGGCAGTCCGTCGGTCGTCGGTTCTAGCTAAAGCAAACACGTTTACGCTCGCTCTGAAAACTGCTTGAGTCATAAGTCTACAGGCTGTTTTTGTAAGGGCAGCTTTTTGGTCATAAGCCAGGCTTTTAAGAGAGGCTATTCATAGATGTTTTTTAGTGCCGACAGTATTGGGTAAACACTGTTCTAAATATGTAATAGATGCACAGATTTTTGTGCCTGAAGTCTTTTTTAAGCATGCATCCTGGTCGTGCGGGTTCCCATGCTTGTAGAGTGCTTGAATCTAATCATGGCTGCACGTAACAACATCTGGACTGCTACTATCTGACCCAAGTCTGTTTCAAACGTCTTCCCTCAGTAACTGGACTAGACTGTACCTCCTCTCTTCTGCCCGTGTGCAGGACATGCACCCATCTGATCAGCTTCATTCAGCGTGACTCCATTATCCTCCTCTAGTCAAGTACAAAAGGCGTCGGCTGTGCTGTTGACTGTTTGATGTTCATCAACGCTGCATCCTCTCTCTCTTTTTCTCTCTCCTCCCGTCGTCATCACCCCCTCTCACCAGCTGGCTCTCCTAAACCTCACATAAGACAAATCCACCAAATTAGGACAGATCACAGCCAAAAAACGCAGGCCACACCAATCCTAATGACAATAATTGCATTTAGCACTAATTGGGTATTTAAATGTTTTGAATTGCAAATGCACAAACGGGTGTCCCTCTGTGTGTGTGTGTGTGTGTGTGTGTGTGTGAGTGTGTGTGTGTGTCTGTGTGAGTGTGTCTGTGTGAGTGTGAGTGTGTCTGTGTGTGTAGCTAAAAGCTCTATGGGACAGAGTCTGCGCAGGCCCCTAGTTGCACCACGGTTCAAACTGAGAAGTGTTTCAAAGAAACGTTTTAAACACTGTCTGCCTGCTTAGGTAAGAACAATTAAAAATACACAGTGTGTGTGTGTGTGTGTGTGTCAATGTGTGTCTGACTGTCAGTGTGTGTGTGTGTGTGTGTGTGTGTGTGTGTTTGTGTGTGTCAGTCTGTCAGTGTGTGTGTGTGTGTGTGTGTGTGTGTGTGTGTGTTTGTGTGTGTCAGTCTGTCAGTGTGTGTGTGCTCCAACAACTAACTCTGACATCTGCTCAGTGAAGTCCAACTGTTTTCAAACTCCTTGTATATGTAAACTACAAGCTTATTCCAATACTTTGTGTGACCCAATACTTGTCAGATGTTCACAGAGATGCAAGCAAACATGAATCAGACAAATGTGAACGTCTCCACAAGTGAAGGCCTGGGGATTTCATTAAAGCCGGATTCCAAATCTCAGACTGGAGACTTCTGGCCTAGTTGGATGTAGCCATTAAGCGCTGGCTGTAGATAACAGAAGCAGAGCTAATATGAGCTAGCGCTGGCTGTAGATAACAGCAGACCAGAGCTAATATGAGCTAGCACTGCTTAGAGCCACTTTGCCTGCTTTAAATCAAAAACAATTGGGAAGAATTGACATCTTCAACAGCTCCCC
This sequence comes from Hypomesus nipponensis, assembly GCF_054491055.1. Classification (NCBI taxonomy): domain Eukaryota; kingdom Metazoa; phylum Chordata; class Actinopteri; order Osmeriformes; family Osmeridae; genus Hypomesus; species Hypomesus nipponensis. Next base: position 1,699,573 of record NC_140374.1, read on the forward strand.
TCACAGCGAAGCTGTAAATCTGCAATAAACCTTGGTCGTCAGTTAGCAAAAACAAGAAATTATTCCCCAATCAATCAGTCAATCAGCAGGAGTCTTGGCCTGAGATTGAACATCCTAAAGATGTAGTTAATGAAAGCTGTACCGGAGCCACACAGCAAACTGGACGAATAAAAGATGAAAAGCATATCCCTGTAGAGGACCTGAATAGTTTGTCCTGTGTCACACAATGTCTAGTCCCTGACCACTATCATACATCCCAACAAGCAGAGACTCATTTCCGGGAGATGGCTCCCCCCCCCCCCCCCCCCCACCCCCCTGTCTATAGTTCTTGCAAATTTAAATTAAGTTAACTGGTGATTTTCGGCCAGATCTGCCCCCACTGCTAAAACAAATCCTACAGGAAACACTGGACTGCCTACTGTATTCACTATAGCTACCATGAGTCTCTGATGCACGGCCTATATCATGTTTCATCGTTACATCAAACATCGCTCTGAGTACTTTCTGTTTGAACTCCCAACCCTCCGGCAAGTGAAGAGGGACACCCATCATAGCGGCACCTCCCCCATTACTGACCCGACAGCCAGCATCCTTTATCAGGCTTCTCTCTGTGCGTTCGTCTGTTCTTGGTACTCGCACATTCAGAATGTTTCCTGAACTGGAAGAGACCATCTATGGTAAATTGCCAGCGAACATTTCTAAAGTGACCAGGGGTGGCTGTTTTCTTGTGGCTTCGCTTTTTATGTAAAAGTTCCTTTTAGCTGCTCTGCAGCCAGGCATTTCTCTCTTTGGGAAAAGTGCATCTTTGATATTTTTATCTCACTGGAGGCAAAGACCCATCCTTTATTGATAAAACTACCAAGGAGAGACTAATGTTCAAAGCACAGCAAACATGACTGCATCCTTCACAAGGCAAAACTGTGGGTATTCCACACAAATAGCAAGCACACCACAAATTTTGACAGAATAACAATCCCTCGCAAGCCGTGTTCCCATCCAACACTTTTCAAAACATCCCCTTCATTGGGAGCTTTCCACAAGACAATTTCCGAATTTAACAAACAGCAGTTTTAGAACTCTTTCCATTCACACACAACCACACCTTTTCCTGAAACTCAAAATAACCATATTGAATGCTGTTTCTAAACCTTTAACTGAGGTTTATTTGTTGTTGTTTTGAAGTGAGGTACACACAGACACACTCCAAACCATCCCAGAATGTCATCAGCTGTGAAGGCAGTGACAGCTGGAAAGTCTTGCCGAAGTCAGTCCTGGAAGAGAAACAGAGCGGGCAGCTCTAATATGCTGGTCCAATCTAAAGGATACCTCAGCATTGTGCACTATTCGATTTGTCACCTTACGTAACCACAGCTGAGAGATCAATGGCCGTCTGTTCTGCTGTGAAGTCTGGTTCTGGGTAAATGCCCCTGGGATCGATGAAGCAACGACTCCTCTCAGCTCATTGGGTTCAGGGTGTACTTTTGGGGGCGAGCAAATCCTTTTCTCCCATTGAGTGGTATAGGCTACTCTAAGAAAACGACTAATGTTCTTAACAGCTAGTGTGGACTAAATTACAAATACTTTCATAATAATTTGGGTAAAAATGTAAATATGTTTACGTTCCTTATTACAAAATCCTCTGTGAAGTCTCTCTACTGTTCAAAGGTTCAGGTACAGTTGTAAACAAAATGTTGGTGTAAAACCCATTTCCATACACATTTGTATGAAGTCACGTTGGCACTGTGCTGCTAATGAGCAGCAGAAGCATCTCTATGAGGTACAGACGTCTCTTGTCCCATGACTACTTTCTCCACGCTAAGTGAAAACCTGCAGTCCTCTGCTGTTCTCTACACCAGTGTGTTTATGCTTCTACAGCTTATCTTACCTTGCCACACTGTCATTATTGTGTCAACCCTCTCATCCATCTTCCTCCTTGGCAGCTGTGTGTGTGTGTGTGCCTAAGTAAGCCCGGAAGACTGACAATATTCTTAGAGAACAGAAGACGTCTATTGGGAAGAGAAAAGAAACAGGCAGAACGCTTAAGAGAAACAGAGAAGTAAAGGAGGAAACGAGAGAAAGAGCAAGAAAGAGAGAAGCATCCATCTACGCAAAAAAAGGTTGACATTCCAAACAAACAAAAATAAACCAAGAAGATGATTCCTTGCAAGAAGTGCATGTTGATCTTGGTGTGTCCGCTTAAGGAAACACACAAACACATTCGAAACCCTGGTGACAACCATCCCTGTCCGCCTCAGATCTCTCCTGCGTCACAACGGTCAGCAGGCTGTGAGGGTGAGGAGAAATATGAGGTGGCCGTAATGAAACAGAGCTCTGATCCTGAAGGAGGAGGAAAGAAGGGGGAGGAGGGAAGGAGGGAGGGGGAGGAGATGGACCAATAAAAGAGTGGAGGTAATAGAGAGGCCTTGGTTCAAAGGGCAGAGCGCCCTCGCCGGAGAGTAAAAACAACACCTAGATAAATCACTCTGCACTGGAGGTCTGACACCAGCACTGGCTCCATCTGGCCTCCGCACCTGCTCACAGGACCACACCACATCGCCGCAGCATGCAGGGAGGGCGGCCGGGCCGATCGCACCCCGCCACAACACAAGGGTAAACGCCCGCAGAGTCAGCTGAGCTCAACAACACCGTGTCATCTGCCCTCAACAATGTCAAACACGTTCAAGTCCTGAAAATACGTCCTGAAACTTCCCAAAGGTGAAACAGAAAACTCCCGGTTTTGGCATCGTCAAGAAAAAAAGAAAGAGGGACACATGACGGGGCGAAGAAGTCCTGTTTTAGCTTTGTAATGCCCTGCAATACTGGACTGTTTTAGCTTTGTAATGCCCCGCACTACTGGACTGTTTTAGCTTTGTAATGCCCCGCACTACTGGACTGTTTTAGCTTTGTAATGCCCCGCACTACTGGACTGTTTTAGCTTTGTAATGCCCCGCACTACTGGACTGTTTTAGCTTTGTAATGCCCCGCACTACTGGACTGTTTGGTTTGCTCAGTGTGTGGTGATGTCCGGCTACTTATTACAGGCCGAATGGAGGTCTGTGATTTGACAGGTGCCATTGACATCAAATCAATGCTTTTGCCAGATTGGCTGTACCACCTCTCCAATGTCCTTGATGGTTATCTCTGCAATGTTCACGGCAGAACGTACTACCCTGCAGGGTGACAGCCTCTGCTGGTTCAGATTTTATATGCTTCCAGTCTTTTGAAGGGGTTAGGTTGAAGGGGAGTAGAAGATTGTGATCTCTGTCATTATCTCCAAGGGTATTTAGGTGCGCTATTGCTAGTCCACAGGAACATCAGATAACCATGACAATTAACTCAGCCAATCGATGGTCCTCTGTGTTGGTGGAGCTCCCTGCCCTGGCCTTCCTCCTGGAGGTGACCGGGTTCGAGCAGAGGAGAGACCACACAGCGGCCTCCAGCCAGAGGTCTCTGCCCTGCCTCTGAGGACTAAGCTACAGCCCACCGGAGAACCAAGGGGAACATCTGACCCTGTTAGCTTCGGTCCTGGAGAATACTGAGAGCTCTCTTGAGGGATTACCTGTATTATTGTATATTCAATTGCAGTAAGAGAATGCAAACAGCGCTACACAGGCTGAGGAGATGGGAAAACACAAATATGATCAAGTTTTAATAATACAGGCTGACAATACGCTTACTAATTACCGACCTTTTGTATTCCTTCAAGGGAAAAGAGTAGAATCCTCGGTTTAATTAGTCATTGTATTAACTGATTGGCGTGCTTCTTATAATGAATGCACTTGGTAGAATAATGTTTTGCACTGTGCAATTATGCTTCAAAAAGTTGTTTTAGGCAGTTCTGTTGTCAGGAATTAAATGAACTCTTTTGTTCCATTTATTTGGAACATTTGGGGGAGGTGTGGGAGCAGGGAAGGCGTTATTCAAAGAGAGCTTGAAGCTGCTTCTTCGCATCAAAAGAGAAACCAGCAACAAAGTACATCAACACATTTATTTCACTTCACGCCGGCATGTCACTTCACGACGACGAGAACATTCTCCCTCAGCTTCCGCTGTCTTCAACAGTTTTCCCCCCAAGGGTGACAAGGATTATTTATTCACAGACAAACCATACAGTATGCTGGGTTGGTGCTATAGCTGGGAATATATCATTGGTAAAGATCCTCTCAGGTTCTTTGGTCTTCCGGGGGTTTGACGACTGGAGTGTTCTTGCAGCACGAGAAAAATAAACACTCATGCCTGGAAAAATCTTTGATCTAATCAGACTTTTTTTTCAATTTGATGCGATCTGAGTGATCATGCGTAGGCCAAGTACAAAACGCTGCACTAGGTCTCACTAGGTCTTTGTTGCACTCAGAGGAGGAAATGTGAAACCATACTGAAATATTAGCATCGGTTGCAGCTTTTCAAAAACTGTTAAAGAGTGGCCCTTCGAAACTAACCCCCTTCATGAGGACTCTAGTAACGTGTGTGAGAGACAGAGCGTCTAACACTTCTGCAGCAGAAGACACAGCACCTGACCGCACCACCTCTTTACTCCACCAGGCCACTCACCAGACAAAACCAGGCCACTCACCAGACCAGACCATTCAGCACTTATGTTGATATAAGATGTTGTCGCACTTCTCCACCCCACCTCTCCACCCCACCTCTCCACTCCACCTCTCACCCCCACCTCTCCACCCCACCTCTCCACTCCACCTCTCACCCCCACCTCTCCACCCCACCTCTCCACTCCACCTCTCACCCCCACCTCTCCACCCCACCTCTCCACCCCACCTCTCCACTCCGCCCCACCTCTCCACCCCACCTCTCCACCCCACCTCTTCACTCCGCCCCACCTCTCCACTCCACCTCTCCACCCCACCTCTCCACTCCACCCCACCTCTCCACTCCACCTGTCACCCCCACCTCTCCACTCCACCTCACCTCTCCACCCCACGGTGTTGAAATTAATCGAATAATCGATGCATCGCAATGCTGACATGGACGATGCTGCATCAATGCAGTGGCTGACCATAATTGATTAAAACGGAATGATTTCACTCGTTAATTTTCCGGCCGTGGCATAAACATTCAATTGAAAAATAACATTCTCAGTAGCCGAACCCGTTTCATCTAGACTCTAGTCTCATCTGGGTCTCATTTACCTGACGTCATTTGTCGCTATTCGCATACGTGCCACAGCTAAATGGCTGAAAGTGGTTGTGAGATCGTCCTTAAAAACGCTCCAAGCGTTTTAAAAGTGGAGATATGGAACTTCATTTCGGATTTTACCAACAGGCTGGGAAGCATGAACTGGATAAATCGCACGCAATATCCAAAGCCTGTCACACCAAAATTAAATACGTTGGGAACACTACCAACTTTAGGAATCACGTTAGCCGTTTCCAGAGTTGCTAGCAACAACACCTGCAGCGGAAAATGCAAACTCTGGGCCAGCAACTCAGAGGATTGATGCAACTCTGTTTTCAATACTGCTAATAATGCTGTCTGTTGTGTTCAGACTGTTAAATAATAAAGATTGTTTATATCTTACTACTTGTATTTTTGGATGAAAACATAATTGTTGGATCCAAAACTATGACTATTATGATTTCAACCTTTTGCCTTTATGAAATCGTTATGAATTGTTCATGTTAGTCGGTCTGTAAGCGTGGCATGTCATCACAGCGTTTTGTCAATAATTAATATAGAAATAAGTAATGTATTTAATGTATAAAAAATGTATGGGACGGGGATGTATGTATGTAGGGGAAGTCAGATGGCTGAGCAGTGAGCCGAGCCAAATGACGTTGTGTCCTTGGGCAAGCCACTTCACCCTACTTGCCTCGGGGAGAATGCCCCTGTACTTACTGTAAGTCGCTCTGGATAAGAGCGTCTGCTAAACGACTAAATGTGTTTGACGCATCGTGATGCATTGAGGAATTGAATAGCTGACATGATAATCGTAATCGGATCGGGAGATCAGTGTCGATTCACACCTCTATCTCTATCTCCACCCCACCTCTCCACCCCACCTCTCCACCTCACCTCTCCACAGGAGCAGAAGCCTCTCCAACACACAGGATACAGACAGCTGGTCCGGTAGGACAGACAGCTGGTCCGGTAGGACAGACAGCTGGTCCGGTAAGACAGACAGCTGGTCCGGTAGGACAGACAGCTGGTCCGGTAGGACAGACAGCTGGTCCGGTAGGACAGACAGCTGGTCCGGTAAGACAGACAGCTGGTCCGGTAGGACAGACAGCAGGTCCGGTAGGACAGACAGCTGGTCCGGTAGGACAGACAGCTGGTCTGGTAGGTAGTAAGAGATGGTGGTTTGCTTTACACAAACAGTACTATAGCTGTACTGTAACTACCTGAGCTAGCCTCCAGCATACACCAGCTTAGTGACAGAGTGGGCATGCTTAACCCTTGTGCTGCCTTCGGGTCACATGACCAAAATGTTCATTACAAACCAACGTCGTGTTTACCCAATTTTACCCAATACAAAAGCAAATAAAAATAATTTTCTTTTAACCTTTGCAATGTATGGGGTCTGAGACAGCCCAACGGTTCAAAGAAAATGCTTCATTTTGTTTTTGTATGAGGTAAAGTTGTTGCAAACGACTGTGGGTCACAATGACTGATGGGTCAGAATGACCCGAAGAGAACACAAGGGTTTAACCTGATCAATGGAAGTGGTCATTGTCTGCTTCTACCTTTTGACCCTGTGACCTTTTCAACAATAGGGGGAGAGGTGTCCATATGAACGCAGAAGATCGATGGGTGCATCCCAGCATTGACATGTGCTATGTGAGGGACTCATTGACTTTCTAATAAACAAGCTGATTGATGACAAGGGTGAAAATGACTGTTGGAACTATCTGCAGCATGAGAGCGGTGTTCAGATCCAGCTTCCCACACTGCTGGCAAAGGAACGGAGAGGAGAGTGAAGAGGAGGAGGAGGAAGGAGAGGAGGAGGAGGAGGGGAGGAGAGTGAAGGGGAGGAGGAGGGGAGGAGGAGGTGGAGGGGAGGAGAGTGAAAGGGAGGAGGAGGAGGGGAGGAGGAAGAGGAGGAGGAGGGGAGTGAAGAGGAGGAGAGGAGAGTGAAGAGGAGGAGGAGGGGAGAAGGAGGGTGATTTCTCCTGAAGGCAGGTGCAGGAGGAGCCAAGGCCCTGGCAGTGTAAGTAACGGTCTTCTTCATCTCTCATCATTTCTCTCTGGGTTTAATTACTGTGCCGGTCTTTGGTATTTACATTAGGCCTGATCTGATCTGGCTTAATGTAAATAGCTAGTGCATCTGGCCCAGGTCATTCCCTCACTATCCCTCAGATCGGCCATCATTTAAAATGAAGACCCCATAGATATACACAGGCAGACACACATACGTGAAAAGACATACACAAAGGGTTACAAAAAGCACACGCACACAACAGCTATGGTAATGAACTACAGGGGTAGCACTTAGAGTGATGCAACTGTCACACTATTTCATAGAGTGGACACTTCCATCTTCTGGCCCAGCACTATCCTGCTGCCCCCGCACAGCTCCAGCTAGCACCAGCCATCTGATATATGACTGTCCCACCTTTCAATTACATATATTCCCAGAAACCCATCCCTGGCAAATCTAATCCCATTCTACGAGGAAATTAAAGAGTTCAGGGTTGTCCTGAGAAAGAATAGGATAAAAAAAAAAATGAGTTATGAAATCCATAAAGTCAGTTTTGATGAGGGCTGTAAAATACACATAATCTAATAAAGGAACGATAGGAGAAGATGGATCGCTGATTAGAAATCGTTTTTTCCCCCCAGACCTGCCTGCCATCTCGCTAAAAACATGTGTGCTTGAAAACACTTCAGAGGCCATGACTGTCTTTTGCTGTATTTGGTGAGGTTTTGAAAGCAGGCTGCAGAAGCGATGACATGAATACAGCTCCATGGTGTTCCAAAGACCACTGTGAAGGTACAGCACGTTTGATAATAATCTAGCCCTGCAAAAGTGTGAGTATGTGGGCAAGCACAATAGGGCTAGCCTTGGACACCGACGTTTCCTTGGCAACTGCTCGACTGAAGAGAGTCCACACAGCAACCCCTGGAAATGAATCCAGCCAACGTGAGTGCTGTGTGGGTGGTATGTGTGTGTGTGTGTACTGTGTGTGTGTACTGTGTGTGTGTGTGTGTGTGTGTGTGTGTGTGTGTGTACTGTGTGTGTGTGTGTGTGTGTGTACTGTGTGTGTGTACTGTGTGTGTACTGTGTGTGTGTGTGCTGTTATCAAAAGCTGTGTGCACTGGCTTCGTACAAACAGATAGCTATGCCTCCGAGGGAAGATGGTTTCATCCTATCTGTTTGGCACCGGCATTGAAGTCTCACGCTGTAATTTCATGAAAGGTTTTGACGTGTCATCAACAGCGTTCTGCTCAGTTTGTTTCCCTAAATTTGGTGTACTTCCTCGTTTCCACTTGTCTCTTCAAATGACTTCCAGTTTGCAAAAACTGACCACAGTAACAAAACACTTGACCATGGTTATTGTTGTGCTATGTAAGAAAAAACGAATGTATTTGCCCCCTTACTTTCCTGAGTGCAGTAGTTTATTAAATATTTGATGGCGCAGAACATGTGAAAGTCGTACATGCTATCAACAGTGCGTGTCAACTTGGCCCCCGTGAACTGCATTACGGTGAAGAGGACAATCGATTGCTACTGACATGACAAAATGATGCTGCTTTTTAACATTTTCTTGAGCCGCATTGGAGAGCACAGTACCTGCTCAGTGTTAAAGATGTGTGCCTAGTGATACTACTGAATGCAGGGACACAGGATTTTAAATAACATTTAAAACATTAAGTTATCATAGAAACTTTTAAACCATTGGCAGGAAAACATGTTTTTGCAGAACGAACAACGACTACAATAATTAGAATTAAAGAAGGAAACATTAAGTGGAATTTCTGTTCCAATTATAATTGACTAATTGCCTTTAAAGACATACTGCATTACTGAATGCTTCCAGTATTTGCAAACGCTAATAAGAGAGCATTTGACAGTGCCATTAGAGTTAAGATTTATTACCAACAATTAAAACATCTGTGATGCGTGTTGATTCTTCAAGTCTCACGTAACATGAATGAAACTGAGAAGTTGCCATGACAGCCAAAGATAAATGGAAGACATTACGAATGCACTAAAAGACCCCAAAACACAATAAATGTTATGATTAATTACGTCCTTATATGAGCGATGAGGTTGCAATGAGCACTGTTATACAAGGAAAACAGACCTCCCATATAATTTCATGAGAACAATATGACTCTTAATCGTAGACCCCGGTTCAGAGATATTTTTTATTTCTAAAGTAAATATCTGTCAGGGATGTTTTGTCCAATAACCGTAAGTTTGTCGTCGAAGTGCGTGGCTGCATTGATTTCTGTTTCTATTAAACCCATCTTGTAACAGGCAAAATAATGAAGAATATTATTGTTAGTATATTTCTCAATTTCATTTTAGAGTAAGTATTTTCTGCAGTTTGTGTATATCCTCTGGTGAGATGTGAAGTTGGTTTCATCCACTGTGTAACCACATGTACAGGTGAACAGATCAAAAAGGTTTTTAATTTATTTTTTAATGTATAAGGTATTATCACTTCCTTACAGACCAAATACTGAAATGTTTTTTACTGAAATTAATGTACATTAATTCAAAAATAATTAATGTACAATTAAAGTTATTATCTATACAAGTCACCACCATCCACTATACTTATCACACACACACACACCTTTATAATAGTCAATACATGTATGCAATGCATGTATCCATCCAATGGTAACACATCACTTAGTCAACTCGTGTGAGGACTGAACCCTGTGTCTCCAGACCCCTGGAGAGCTCTTTCATACTTGGTGCCAGAGCGGGAAAAGACACTGATGTTTAATGCAGGAGGCCAATAGTCCAACACTTCAATTTCTTTACAACTCTTTAAAAGTCTGAAGTTATGCTCCCCCACAAGTTAATGGCCTATGGTACAAGTTCTGAAGTTTTAAATCATAAAGTTGAACTAATTACACAAGCTGGGGCCCACTGCTCATTAGGTAGAAAAAAAAACAAGTGGAGGGGCGAAAGAAAAACAAACCAAAATACTTAATGAAAGAGAAGCTCAGAATATCTCCCGCAAGATCAAATTTGCAGTTAGCTAGCTAGCTAGCTGACACACCTCACTATGGAGGCTGAGTGAGTAAACAAGAACATGAAGAGGGATGAAGGTGGCTTTAAAGATAAAAGTCAACGGCATATTCAGTAAACATTCGCACCACATCAAACGACAGGTCCACCTTATATGCAAACTTCAGATTCTGAGGGTCTGAGCGTCCCACAGCAATCGAGACAGAGAAGGAAAACAGCCCACGCTTTAATCCGTCGGATAGTGCTAGCGTTCCCCGATGGCTTACTTCCTTCTTACCCGCCATATACAGTATGTCAATGTCAATGTTTAAATGAATTGCAAACATCACTGACAAGGATAAAGGATGAGCTAAGCCGCTGAGAAAAAAAACTATGCAGGGAGGAGAGAGGGGAGAGGGCCGGCCAAAAAGAGAGCGAGGGGGGAGAGAGGGGAGAGATGGTGAAGATAAGCTTATGAGCCATAGCTCTCTATTTTCTGTGTCTACAGCAAGTGTGTGTGTGTGATTGCCTCCACTTGAGTCCGTTAGATTTTCCCGTGGGGAGAGATGAAGCAGTCTTGTCTCTCTGGGTGTAGGCCGACGCCTGGCTAAGACATCCCTCACTGCAGGAACAACGCCGTCCAGAAGTCTGAACAGCAAGGCATGCTCTTAAATCGCTCAATAACACAACCATTTAAAACCTGTTATGTGAGTTAGTGTGTGGGTGAGGATGATCTACCTTGTTGAACATATTCTCCAGTCAGAGCATTGTAATGTAACTGACTGCCTAACACACTCACACATTCACTCAGACGCAAAGATCGACCGGCAGCACACGCGCCACATTCAGTAAAAACACACGTGTTCATACATTTATGCGCACACACACAGTTAGCCTAAGTCAGGGATAACATACAGCGGCCATTTTTGCATAATTAACACAGATGCAGGTTAACTTCGCTATAATGACCGGCTCACTGTACATATCTCACTTATTACATGGCTACTTGCTAAATAAATGACTAATCTGTGTCAGACACAAAATACACAAAATATAAACGTTAAATATTTCTGTTAGATTCAGAGCTGTGTCCAGAGCAACGATATTCAGAAATACAAATCGCTGACTACCGTAAATGACCAATCACAATCGAGTATTCAACAAAACCGTGCAATAACAAGTATTAACATTCTAGAACAGCTAATGGCTTGCATAATCTGCATGATACAAGCCATGATTCATGAGTTTTAATGAGGAAAATTTCCCCACAGTAAATCAAGGGATAATTAAGTAATGTGACATGATTACCAAGTAATATACTGTCATAAGGCTCAGATCATGCGTTCCTAATGAGAGTCAAGGCTCTTTTTAGGTCCTGGAATTCATGATACACATTTGTATGTCGATGTGATTTCTACCTCCTCTGGACTAGGATCCAAGGAGTTGCCGTATCAGGCCAGAGGCAGCGAGAGAGGCTGTGGTGTGTCAGGCTAGAGGCAGAGAGAGAGGCAGAGAGAGAGGCAGAGAGAGAGGCAGAGAGAGAGGCAGAGAGAGAGGCAGCGAGAGAGGCAGCGAGAGAGGCAGAGAGAGAGGCTGTGGTGTATCAGGCCAGAGGCAGAGAGAGGCAGAGAGAGAGGCAGAGAAAGAGGCAGAGAAAGAGGCAGAGAGAGAGGCAGAGAGAGAGGCAGAGAAAGAGGCAGAGAGAGAGGCAGAGAGAGAGGCAGAGAGAGAGGCAGAGAGAGAGGCAGAGAGAGAGGCAGAGAGAGAGGCAGAGAGAGAGGCAGAGAGAGAGGCAGAGAGAGAGGCAGAGAAAGAGGCAGAGAGAGAGGCAGAGAGAGAGGCAGAGAGAGAGGCAGAGAGAGAGGCAGAGAGAGAGAGGCCCAGCTGTGGTGTTCTCTCCAGGAGTTCGATGTTTCAGAACCAGCTCTTGGGGCCTTGTTTAAGCTCTGACTGATTGGTTGTCGGTTTAGTCATTAATTATTAGATCCACTTATGCTCCTTTGTTAGTGTTCTCTGTTTAAAGCCAACACCCATATTGGGCCAGAGCGCTGCCTTGAGATTGTATTGCCACATGTCATTTAGACTTCTGGATAAAAAAAAAATATATATATATATATATATTCCTCCCTTCAGTGATGATTATTTTCCCTAACTGCCTCGTGTGTTGTTATTTTCTTGCATATGGATCCACGCTCACCCTGCTCACACTCAGCCTGCTCACACTCAGCCTGCTCACACTCACCCTGCTCACACTCACCCTGCTCACACTCAGCCTGCTCACACTCACCCTGCTCACACTCAGCCTGCTCACCCTGCTCACCCTGCTCACGCTCACCCTGCTCACCCTGCTCACCCTGCTCACACTGCTCACCCTGCTCACCCTGCTCACGCTCACCCTGCTCACCCTGCTCACCCTGCTCACCCTGCTCACCCTGCTCACCCTGCTCACCCTACTCACCCTGCTCACCCTGCTCACCCTGCTCACGCTCACCCTGCTCACACTCACCCTGCTCACACTCACCCTGCTCACGCTCACCCTGCTTACAGGAGGACAGAGTCAGAATTCCAGGCCTCGCTTCTGAAACACAACAATGTCTCTGCGTCTCCAAACAACACAGATGGTAAACAGAGAAGAATTTCTCCCTCTGAAAGTTTCTTCATATTTCCTGTGTCCTCGGGCAACATGACATGGCGTCCATCCTGGACTGGGAGCGGCCAGGCTCCCTCTGACTCACAGGAAGTCAAAGGAAAGTGCATTTAAAATGGCTACAACTGCATAGTTACACACTTAGTGCTCTTCTATCTCCTCATTAGCCTGCCTATTAGGTGGCCACATTTCCCTCTGACATTTTCAAATGCCGCCATGTTAATGGAAAAAGCAACAACCAAAGAGAGCAACGTGAAAACGGTCTTCACCGGTTTAGGGGGGTGAGGTGAGGCTGTGGTAAGGTGAGGCTGAGGTGAGGCTGTGGTGAGGCTGTAGGGGGGGTGAGGTGAGGCTGTGAAGGGGGGCTGAGGTGAGGCTGTGAGGGGGGGGTGAGGCTGTGAGGGGGGGGGGTGAGGTGAGGCTGTAGGGGGGGTGAGGTGAGGCTGTGAGGGGGGGGTGAGGTGAGGCTGTGAGGGGGGGGGTGAAGTGAGGCTGTGAGGGAGGGGGGTGAGGTGAGGCTGTGAGGGGGGGGGGTCTCCATTTAAAACCAGGTTCAGGTTTAACTGAAATCACAGCATTACGCTTCTGTGCATTGGATTAGTTAACTTTCTAAGGGTATCTCAAATCAAGGTGTTGTTAATAGTTTTATTTTATTTTTAAATTGAATCTATTCTTTATGTTAATTTATTTGTAATGACAAACAATTGATGAAGAGAGACCATACCCCCAAGGACATACTGCAGATACTGCTAATCCCTCAGGTGGGGCATGAAAACATCACTACAGACAACGAGTTAAAAAGTTAACAGCAAAAGCCCCTCAGAGGGGGATCTGATTACGTGGGAAACCGTAAGAGATTCTTCTCTATTCCTCTCCAAACCAGCTTTTCATCATCAGACACCAACTCACCAACCCACCTTGAGCTCACACAAGGCCAGACCATAACACCATAGAAATATAGTCCCATTCAACAAGACAAAGATGGAAAGGAAGGGTGAGAGAGAGAGCGAGTTAGAAAGAGAGAAAGATGGAGTGGGAGGTAGTGAATTAAAGCCAGGGGCTGCACTGTTTGTCCTTCCCCTGCCCCCATCCTTCTTCCACAGAGCGAGGTGTGCAGACACACCTTGCCGTCATTAGCAGATGAGGGTTTAAGAGGGAGGAGATGGATATGGACACTGTCGTCGCTCAGCAGCACCTCTCTCACATAAACAAACACACACCCACACATACCTCCGTTTACTGCCTCGTTCTACATCATTAATATAGGCTACTGTCACGGGAGCTGATACTTTGTCATTTCTGTTCTGTGAGCCTGGAGCAGCCATGAACGACAGCCGGGCCTGAAGATGTGAGGCAGTCTCTCTCAGGCCTGAAGATGTGAGGCAGTCTCTCTCAGGCCTGAAGATGTGAGGCAGTCTCTCTCAGGCCTGAAGATGTGAGGCAGTCTCTCTCAGGCCTGAGGATGTGAGGCAGTCTCTCTCAGGCCTGAAGATGTGAGGCAGTCTCTCTCAGGCCTGAAGATGTGAGGCAGTCTCTCTCAGGCCTGAAGATGTGAGGCAGTCTCTCTCAGGCCTGAAGATGTGAGGCAGTCTCTCTCAGGCCTAAAAATGTGAGGCAGTCCCTCTCAGGCCTGAAGATGTGAGGCAGTCCCTCTCAGGCCTGAAGATGTGAGGCAGTCTCTCAGGCCTGAAGATGTGAGGCAGTCTCTCAGGCCTGAAGATGTGAGGCAGTCTCTCTCAGGCCTGAAGATGTGAGGCAGTCTCTCTCAGGCCTGAAGATGTGAGGCAGTCTCTCTCAGGCCAGAGAGAGACAGTGTGCAGTTCAAAGTGATTTGTTTATCTGGTGAACTGTGGAACACACGGTCATTCTGAACCTTTTGATTCTTAGGACATGGATATAAACGACAGCTACGTACAGTGGTAGGCATCCAATAATATTAAATATTGTGTTTGGTGGTGGCATTTGATCAACAGACAAATGTTGCGGGGTGGAGACAGAGAGAGAAAGCAGGCGAGAGACAGAGAGAGAGCAAGAGAGAGAGCGAGAGAGAGAGGAACGGACCATAAAGGCAGAGGTATCGAAGCGTTTCCCATGGAACCTGGCGACAGACTTCTAAGAGGCTGACAGCTGTGCAGCAACTTCTATTAGAGGACAACTTAGGTATCACCTTGTCGTGTGTACAGTACTGTGCACCTGTCCACAACCACACCACGACAGACTGAAGCAGGAGACGACATCTGTCTGGGACAGTTTACCTTCTTGCGTAACCTGATACATCTGGTGGAGTGAGCATGTTTGCATGTGAACAATTACAACCTACAGCAAGTTCTTGTACAGCAAGGTACATTAATAATACTAACACGCTAGAATAATGATGAAAGAAAACACATGGGTTAGAACTGCAAGTGTGTGTTCACTTGCTACAGTGCATAGAGATATTGAGCTACTTATCATTCCAATGTTCTCAAAGATGATTTCTAAAAAACCTACAAACCATTTCTCCGTCCATCACTCCACCCTCTCCTGCTCCCTGTCTCTGTTTAATTAAAATGATGACAAGAGCCAGTGAGTAAAGGGGCAGCAGCAATTTATAAAAGTGATATCTTTCTGACTGGGCCCTTGTGTCCACAGCCCGGCACTTAGCATAATCAAAACTCACTGAGGGGGATAAGTAGAGACCAGCAGCCAGGCTGGAGATAGGGGGGTGAGTTGAGACCAGACAGCCTTGAGATGGGGGGGGTGAGTAGAGACCAGACAGCCTTGAGATGGGGGGGTGAGTAGAGACCAGCAGCCAGGCTGGAGATGGGGGGGGGGGGGGCACCTCTTGTTCTGTCACAACGAGGGACGACCACACTACACTGACCACACTAAACTGAGCACACTACACTGACCACACTACACTGACCACACTACACTGACCACACTACACTGAGCACACTACACTGAGCACACTACACTGAGCACACTACACTGAGCACACTACACTGAGCACACTACACTGAGCACACTACACTGAGCACACCACACTGAGCACACTACACTGAGCACACTACACTGACCACACAGCTGTTGGACTCCTGGTTAGGCTTGGTGACCTGGACACAGCTGTTCAGTAGCTGACTCAGACAACAGATAATTGGAGCTCATGTTTAAACAGTGCGTTTAGTTGAAAGATGAGGTACAACACAGAACGCCAGCTTATAATTAACAATTTGATCATGAGCTGAGATTTACTGTTTTCCACATGGTTACCTTTTGGGATGTGTGGTAAATTAAGATAAATATATCCAGTAGGTGATTGTAATGTTCTTCCAGTTGCAGTAAAACTTTCAGCAGCTCTCTGTATCAGCATTAATCACGACTTAAGAGTTTTGAGGAGAATTAAAGCAGTACATTATCTTTATAACTATATTTCTACAAATGAGGCTGTTTTCTACTCATTTAATATTTAACATTTTCATAATTTAGTTGGGGTTTTTTTCCCATACAAAGCGACATTCAATATGCAGTATTTGTAAGATCAGAAAATGAAGGCTCTGAAGGGACAGAATCAATGAGTCTGTATCTACCAGCACAGTGCAAAGCCCATCTTAGCTACCAGGCACAGTGCAATAATATCTCCACTACAGTGCAAAATAACATCCCAATTAGTGTCCACAGTGTTATACATCAACCAATGTCATGGGTGCCATCTCTTACACAACAGTGCAATCTCCAATACCAGGCCTACATGTAGGTCTGTTTTATAACGATGAAATCATTGCAGCATGCTATCCACTTCACAGCTCCAACAAACTCCACACGACTGACATCCAAATCTGCTATTTACACGATGTACTTTAGCACCAATTCAATTCAGATATTTCTATACACTTCTTTCAAACGTACTCTCTTTTGGCTACGGATCACGGGGAGCTGTCTAGCTTCCATCCATCATGGAGAAGTTTGCCAAACACAACAACATTGTGGGAGTAGCTAGATGTATGACCGACACTGGCTGCCACAGAGACAGAATGGATGCTTCTTCCTTGGAATGAGCCCTTAAAAAGACATTATGCAGCTCAGTCTCTCCCTCGTAAACAGAGGCTCAGAGGACGACGCTGATCGTGGCAAGCCATCCCCAGCCGCTCCGCATCGAGACCGTCACGCCGGCGGTGACAAATGATGTTCCGGCGCGTTCGTGGCGGCTCACGCCAGGCGCAGTACGACACAGGCCTTCACTTGGAGAGAAGAAAGCGAACGTCGGAAAATCTGTCTGATTTAAAAACGAAATTGAAAGCAGAAGTGCCAGTCGGGCCAGTGTGAGTGAGCAGGGGGAGGAGAATGTGTTTGTCTCCTGGAAACCGGACCCGTAACGTAACACAACTCTATAAGGCCAAGGGACGCAACGAAACAAGCCTCACACATGGAATCGGTCAACAAACATTTAAGGGTCCTGTTAAGATACACTGTCTGGTATCGTAAAAAAGCAAAACAGATCACATGAAAGAGACATTTCTTGAAAGACGGGCCACTGTGAAAAACGATGGTGGTTGTGAGGGTAGTTTGGGGGAGGGGTGCCACAGTAATCTGCAACTGAAGATTCTCTCTGCTATCAAGATTCACAGACATCCTGCTGGCCAGCCCAGGCGAACTCTGTCTGAAGCAGGAACAGGACTGCAATAAATCAGTCGCCTGGGAACTCAAACATGCTTAAACATGAGTCCTGGTGGGGGGGGGTGGGCATCACACACCGAACACTTCTCAGCCTGCACTGCAGTCTGAGGCCCATTCATCACCACGCAGCACAGACATCTCCAGCAGATGCCACGCGTCCTTTAATGGCTTTGCGTCCTGGTTTCGTCTGCCATGCGCGAGCTTATCACCAGCGATGAAATGATTACTAATGGGTCACGCGTACCAACCCCCGGACTCTGCGACAGCGGCGCGAAGAGGTGCGGCCTTCGTGTGATCGACTCAACGCCACCTCCACCTCTGTGACAGGTGGGACGTTGAGGTAAAACACCAGCGGTAATGAGGCCAACATGGGCACTAGAACTCTGACATGTCTATACCTGGAGCTGGGTCATGAACTCGCTCTGTCACCGAGGGTACGGAGGAGACAGCACCATACCTTAACGTGCTGGCAGCTGAGCCCAAACTACCCCGACAGTCTGTGACTGTTCCTCTCCCCTCCCTGACAAGGGCTCACAGGCACACACATAATGACCTGTCACCGGCCTGTCTCCCGGGAGAAGCGAATGAAGACAATAAGGAAATGACACGCCTGCATTCAAATGGCCCATTCCAGGAATGAACACACACCTATCCCCCCATGCTCTGCAGGATGTATTTCTTCCACCCTGACTTGGCGCTAGTGCATTTGTATTACACCTGTTTTGAGATGAGTATTCAATATCGTTATTGGCACTTTTCCCTTCACTCCATGGAGGAGTATATGAATGATCTGATAATGTATCTTCCTCCTTCACTGGTGCCCTCAACTTGTAGATTATCTACGTTCCATAAAGTGACTCCAAACGTGGGATATGAGTTGAAAGACTTACTGTCATTACAGTACAGTGATATTCATTAAGGGGAAAACAAAAGGTCCTAACTGAAATCAGGACTTGTCATATTCGCCTCACACTTAAAAAAAAAAAAAAAAGAATCCTTCCTAAGCAAAGCCTTATAACAAATTTAACAAATAATAAGTTGTTAGTTAATCAACCAAATAAACTTTGATTCTTTCCACTTACATATTAATCAACTCAAGAAGTGTAACTTTAACATAGTTAAGTCACAACAGAGCTGGAATCACAGGCCTAATGTTGAATGTTGAAGTTACAGCACACAGGCCTGTGAACTCCTAGTCAACTGTACCGCCCACTGTTGAGGATCATCCTCAGCCCCAGGTGGGTCTAGATTAACCGTGAACAGCCTGGGAGTCAGCTCTTCATTACTGATAAAACGTTGCCCTTAATTGGCTTCGTAATGGCGGCAGAAGAAAGAGGCGCTGATGTTCAAAAGGACAAGGTCACATCGCTGAGTGACTTTGATGTCAAATAGCCTCAAAACGATGACACCCGCCTCCAGTAGCATTCTTGGTTTACAGGAAGCTGTCAAGGCTTCTGTCATGGCTGATTAATATCCACTGTGAGCCCTTCTCTTCCCCCAGCCTTCACACAGCCTGTGTGCTGTTCACTTCCTATGGTTTATGTTGGTACTTCCCATTGATTTTGGAAGGGTATCCAAAGATTTAATTACACAAGTAACACATAAACTGTCCCATGCCAATAGTAGTTACAGCCTGAGAAAAATACAGCTGTGCCTGTTAAAAAGAATGGCCGTTGAGGGCGAGTGAGGCAATCGCTTAGTTTACTGGTGTAAAAGCACTCTGTGTTCTACAGTCTACAGGACTCTGCTGGGTTCGGTCGCCTCATCCGGTACGCGAGGCATATGACAGGAGACCCCAGAGCGGAGCAATAATAACTTAGCTGCTGAAGTTTAATCAGCGGAAGCAATCCAACACATCCTGCCTTGCTCATTTGCAGCAATTAGTCAAAGTCACATCCACTCACCTCTCAAACCGGGCTCCTGCAGTTCAATGGCCAAACAGTTTCCTCTCCGCAAATGCTAATGACTGCGGGGGTCAGCTTGTTGTGTCTAAACGCGATCATCAACTACCAACTATGGCTCGAAGGCGTGTGAGGTATTAAAAGCGTCTGTTAAAGTTAACAATGTAGGTTTGTGGCCCTCTCATGGATTGAATTGGTTTTTTAAACAATGAACGACTTAACTTCCAAGAAATTGGTATACTGGCTTCTCGGACCGCAAGATCCATCCATCCATCGATTAATTACGTAAATGGAGGAAAAGAGTTTTCTTGCAAATACTGGCGGTAGCCCTACTAAAGGACAGGAGGTGAAAACCCTGAATTGGATTTAAATTATGGCTTTCAAGGTGCATCCACTTAATTCTATTACATGACCGCCGTAAATTCCACACCCTCGTACCGCCACTGCTTTTCATCACGCTATATCTTCTTGTCGATTTCACTGGTGTGGACGGCCTCCGCTCTTGAGCGGTCTCCAGACCAAGGGGAGGTTTCGACCCGCTCCCCCCACGCCGACAGAGCATGTCAACCGCATGTGATCGCTTGCTCAGAGCTGGGAAATTTACATTCTTACCTACAGGTGCAGCAACGTGGGGGGAGGCCAACATGCCAGTCATTTTTCCCAGGAGAAATCACACCAATTGCCATTTGGAAAATGAATTCAGTGACCTATGATAATGGAATATTCATTTGCACTGTGCTTGCTGTGCTTGAACTCGGAATGAGAGCTTTTCTTTTAGCCTTTCACTCATGCAGAATTCATTTGTGATAATTATCACAAGACTGCAAAAAAAATGACCAAAGGAGGAGATCCCGAAACACAAAAAGTGATGATAAAGACCAAGCATTTGATGCAGTGCCAAAGTAGGCTTTTGTGCACGAACAACAGAGCCACACATAGAGACCATAGGATTCAGTAAACAACACTAGTGATTTGGCTTGACAGGTTTCAATACAGGCCACTTTAGAAAGAACAATGAATATGCCTATACATCCATCAAAGATACAGTATATAGCCTTCCCTGCACACACACAGACTGCCATTTGAAACAGAGAGTTTAGTCATTTGAGAGTATACTGTAGACTCAAAGGAGACAAACCTGACATATAGCCTATCCCTAGAGAGGGTGGATAAGGGAGGGGGGGTACAGATTTAAAAATAGCAAGCTTGCTTTCATTTGAAAACTATTGAAACGAAGGCAGTTCTTACTCTTCAAAAAAGAGAGGAGTCTGACTTCTGATAATGACGGCGTATCATGCAGGCAATGATAGCTGTGTCAAGTCACTGGTAGCAAGGAAAATCTTTGATATCACTGAAATGTGTAGCATCGTGACAATCCCAGATGGACAGGATCGTTTGATCAGAATGACAGCAGATGCACTGGAGATAGCGTTTCATTACAACTGAGATATTCATATCCGAGCATGAGGCACAGTAACTGTAACTCAATCCTGTCAAGACATGAGGAATATCAAAATTCAAAACACTAACTGTCTGGATTTCATCTCTAGGCAAATCAATATTAAAACACACACACTTTGAAAAATGTACCTTCAAAATACAGTACAAAGCAGATCCTTGCAGTACAGCCAGTCTGAAAGCTCCTGGCTGTGCTGGTAACCCCACAGCGAGCAAGGTCACATATCTGCAGCCTGATAGACCAGGGCTTCAGTTCTGCAGCTTAATTAGTTTTAAACAAGTCTGTTATGCAGCTGGATCAAAACACACGATCTGCGACACCTCATCTCACCTCACACAAGATGACAGTGGTCCTCTGGTTCTCAAACGGTCTGTTTTCATGTAATCTTACTGGTAAGTTTGAATACAGACAAGGGAAGTCTCTAAACAACTTTGTGAAATATGAAATACTGATATGAATGCTCAGTAGTCAAATCTTGATGAAACACAATAATAATTATTATAATTATAATAAATGCCTAAACCAAAAGCCAGACTCTTGGTTGTTGTATGTTTTTCATGTGTCACAATTGGAAACAAGATGAAGGTTCACCTGCAAGAAAGACTCACATAAACTATAAACACAAGTCTCCTTTGGAGACATGTTAAACTAGTAAATTGTTGTTGATTGTATTCAGTAATGATTTATACTGGTTGTCTAAGGTCAACAACATTAACTGTAACTATATGTACAGGGAGTTAAACATAAATATGATCCCCCGATACTCAATTATAAATCTGTTACATTTCTGAACATTATCTCCTCCACAGGCCTAGTTTGTGGCATAGGGCCTACCAATAAGGCTATGGGGGGAAACGTAAACAAACAAAAATGTGCTGAAATATCCCATTAATGTTTTTGATGGGTATTGTGTTATCAACTCTGAACATAAAGAAACCTTCAAATAATCCAAAATTAAGTAAGGGTTAAAAAGTCAGTCAATATGGCAGAACACTGGCTCTTAAATGTTAATCCTGAGCTAAAACAGGGGAAAACTAGCCTGGCTGCCAGCCCAACTTCTCCCACCCACAAATTTTTTTTTTCGGGAAGTTGGGTCTGGAGGGTCTCGTATTGGGGACAACTAC
Organism: Hypomesus nipponensis; assembly: GCF_054491055.1. Classification (NCBI taxonomy): domain Eukaryota; kingdom Metazoa; phylum Chordata; class Actinopteri; order Osmeriformes; family Osmeridae; genus Hypomesus; species Hypomesus nipponensis. The sequence continues at coordinate 1,721,501 of NC_140374.1, forward strand.
AGAAAACCCAGAATCGGGACGGACCAATGAAATTGCCAGGGCGGGCTTTATACAATGATGGACAGATGATCAACAGTAACGTAATCAACAACGTCACGAAAGAGCCCTTGGGTTGAATTCGTTTTCAACAAATAAAATAATACGTTGCTCTGATTGGTTGTAGGTCTATCCAATTGAGCGTAGAGGCATTTGTTTTACGAGTTCGGTTGAAACACGCTCTGTACTCAAAGGCCAACGGAGAGTTTTCAGACTCATATTCTGACTAGAATTATGAGTATGACAACGTCAGGCTAGGGGGAAACGATATGATTTTTACAATACAGCCAAACAGTGGTTATCTCTATAGAATCCTCTGGCAAATTTCCCCCAGTTTAAATGCCGGTTTTTAAAATGGCTACTAATTATCATTCGGCAGTAATATGTATGAAACCGGAGTTCAGTTTTGCTAACTGTATCCCGGATATCCTCTCAGGAGAGCGTTAACAGGCGATCCGCGACGTGTTACCTTAGCAACGTCTAAAAATGCAGCCGGGAGCAGCGAGGCAGCGACAGGCGGGCAACTTGGCTCGTTGCAGCGAGTGTGACATGATTGACAGAAATAGTACAAAGCACCGTCACTGGAAGCAGCTGGGGTGGCTGAGATTCACCGTTAAAATGTGGGATTACAGGCGGTGTGGATGCAGAGGGTTCAACAGGACGCGTCGTGATCCCAACATTTAATACTCTTGTTTACAGAGATAATGCGCTGCTGCTCAGACTGCCTCAGCAAGAAAATGAAATTAGAAACGCAAGAGTTAATTGTTTTCCTATTATGAATGTGAATTAAGTAATACAATATTGTGAATTCAAATTGAATAGTACAGTAGGTAACAAGACAGCTAGTTTCTGAAGATAGTAATCACTGAACATGGGGGTTCAACAGAACACATCCCAATTTCAAATAATTATTTGAAATAAGATCATGTAAAATGTGGAAAATACAGAAAAAAGTGTGAGGAGACCTATGTTGTTGTGGCAAATCACATTTATTCAGAGATTAGGAGAGAATTCCTCAGTTAATTCTCGGGTCCTTGGGTTATCAGGGGGTGCCCTTGGTGTGCCTGTGTCATTCATCATCTTTTAAGCAGGGTTGCAATGGGAGCTCATCCTGGGTGCTGAGCTGCAGGATGTTTAAGCAGAACGTTTAAGCAGAACTGTGGCCCAGCCAGCCAGCTTGCCCGCGGCTCTGGGTCATATTTCCTCATTTAAGCAGAGCATCCTTTCCTGCTCCCTACTGCCTGGCTGAGATGAGAGATATCAGGGATCCCAGGGCTGTCTGGGGGCCTGTTCACCTCACCCAGGGCTGTCTGGGGGCCTGTTCACCTCACCCAGGGCTGTCTGGGGGCCTGTTCACCTCACCCAGGGCTGTCTGGGGGCCTGTTCACCTCACCCAGGGCTGAGTGGGTCTCTTCAAGGACCACACCAAAGCTCAGCACTGACCTGCAGGAGGAGGCAGGAGGGGGGCTGACCTGCTCACTGCTGGCTGGGGGGGCAGGAGGGGGGCTGACCCGCCCACTGCTGGCTGGGGGGGCAGGAGGGGGGCTGACCCGCCCACTGCTGGCTGGGGGGCAGGAGGGGGGCTGACCTGCTCACTGCTGGCTGGGGGGGGGGGGGGGGGCAGGAGGGGGGCTGACCTGCTCACTGCTGGCTGAGGGGGCAGGAGGGGGGCTGACCTGCTCACTGCTGGCTGGGGGGCAGGGGGGGGGGCTGACCTGCCCACTGCTGGCTGAGGGGGCAGGAGGGGGGCTTTGGAGCAGTGGTGGTATTATAAGCCAGGAGGTCGTCTTTAACATCGATCTTTATCGACAGGAGACAACCCCCTCAAGATGCCCCGTCTCCACGTCAACAGGAGGTGGTGGAACACCAGGTCCAAACTAATTCAATAGCACATTAGTAACACGAGAAACAATGAGGTCTAACCCAAGTTGAGAGGCAGATTCTGTTTAGCAGAAATACTGCAGGGTCTGTATTTAATCTGACGCCAGGGGCAAATGTCTTAGTGGTTAAACCACAAAAAGCGATGAATCTTACGACATCATCCATGCACCATGGTGGTTGGTAAAAACAGGACTGATCACTGTTTTCCAGCAAACAGTGAGCTACAGCCAGCATGACGGTTTAGCTAAATGTATCTCCCTCTCTCTCATGTCATAAAGCCATGAGACCCCTCATTTTTCCCTAGGCAACGCAGTGGGCTTCTCATTTCATAACATGAGAACAGGAAACACTACATTCAAAATAATCAAACAATAATATTACAAACAGAATTTCCCATTACACCCCATCACCCAAAAAATTCCTATTTCCTTTTCGGCGATGACAGCTACAGATTCCATCGCCCTCAATTTCCCTCCAAACAGAGGAGAATAGAGAAGTGAGCTAACAGCCCTGGAGCCCTTCCGGATCCGTGCCTCCAGTCTCAGATAGCTGAATGCTTATTGGCCCTTTCCAGAGCTATCACCTGTTATGGCCCCATGTTCACCTGCGGCACTCTATTTGTCCTCACAACAGAGGTCCTCAAAACAGAGGTCCTCAAAACAGAGGTCCTCACAACAGAGGTCCTCACAAAGTCATGAATAAAGAAGGAGAGGAGGGAGAGAAGGAGAGGAGGGAGAGGAGGGAGAGGAGGGAGAGGAGGGAGGCAGAGAAGGAGAGGAGGGAGAGGAGGCAGAGAAGGAGAGGAGGGAGAGGAGGCAGAGAAGGAGAGGAGGGAGAGGAGGGAGAGGAGGGAGAGGAGGGAGGCAGAGAAGGAGAGGAGGGAGAGGAGGCAGAGAAGGAGAGGAGGGAGAGGAGGCAGAGAAGGAGAGGAGGGAGAGGAGGCAGAGAAGGAGAGGAGGGATAAAGAGAGGGGGAGGGGGGAGTTAGAGATGGTGGGGGGGAGGCAGAGAGGGTGAGGGGGGAGGCAAAGAGGGTGAGGCAGAGAAGGTGAGGGGGGAGGCAGAGAGGGGGAGGGGGGAGGCAGAGAAGGTGAGGGGGGAGGCAGAGAGGGGGAGGGGGGAGGCAGAGAAGGTGAGGAGGGAGGCAGAGAGGGGGAGGGGGGGGGCAGAGAGGGGGAGGGGGGAGAGGAGGCAGAGAAGGTGAGGGGGGAGGCAGAGAAGGTGAGGAGGGATAAAGAGAGGGGGAGGGGGGAGTTAGAGATGGTGGGGGGGGGCAGAGGGGGTGAGGGGGGAGGCAGAGAGGGTGAGGGAGTGAGGGGGGAGGCAGAGAGGGTGAGGGGGGAGGCAAAGAGGGTGAGGCAGAGAAGGTGAGGGGGGAGGCAGAGGGCTCCCACTTCCTGCCCTGCCCTGGGCCAGACCCCCCAGGAGCACAAACCACCAGACCTAAAATAACACCTCCCCACTTGCCTGCCTGCCTCCTTCCTCCACCTCTCCCTCCGCCTCTCCCTCCGCCTCTCCCTCCACTTCTCCCTCCACCTCTCCCTCCGCCTCTCCCTCCACCTCTCCCTCCACTTCTCCCTCCACCTCTCCCTCCACCTCTCCCTCCACCTCTCCCTCCACCTCTCCCTCCGCCTCTCCCTCCGCCTCTCCCTCCGCCTCTCCCTCCACTTCTCCCTCCACCTCTCCCTCCGCCTCTCCCTCCACTTCTCCCTCCACCTCTCCCTCCACCTCACCCCCCCCCCCCAGAACAGGAGAGAGGGGACGAGATATAGTAAGGGAGAGAGGGGAAAGCTGCGGCACATTGACTCGTCCCTAAACACCAGAGGAAGGGCCATCCGTCTCGCTCAGTGGAGGTTTATAAATACCTCCATCTCTAGTGGAGGAGCCCGCCTACCCCACACCGCCCCCTGCCAGCTCCATAGGTGCTGAGAATAACCAGGAAACACACAACACAAAAACAAACCCTTGCACGGCCACTTTACTGTACGTGTGTGTGTGTGGATCCTGGGGCCTACGCATCCCAACGCACTGAAGGCTTGTTTTCCCCCTCGAGTGGGAAGAAGCATCCTTCAGGCTGCTTACCAACGGGTTTTTCCCAGCCTTGCAGAACCTCTAGTTTAAAATACAGTTCTAAATATTGACTGCCCAGACCTCCATAATGTGTCCTCTCTCCCTGGCTGCTGTGAGAATGTGTGAGCAGAAGCCTTAATCACAGGAATTATGTGCAAATGCTGCCAACGCACAGCGATACAATCCATTTTTAAGTTGAAGTATTCTTGCCAAGCCAGAAGAGAGTGGGCTTCTAGCCTCCCACTAAGGGTAAGCCACGCTACAAAGCATGAAGCATTGAACATTTAAGAGGGCACAGTTAAAGCTGAATCTGCCCAGATTCCAAAGTTATTTCAGGACAATGCAAAACACAAACACTGGCTAATTACAGTGTCACAGTGCTTTTGAAAAAATCACAATCAATCTTTCAACCTCGACTAGAGAGCTACCTCTGAGTTTCCTGGCTTTAGCTCCAATTAGCATATAGGTAACTCTCCAGTCCCCCCCCCTGCTCCCACACACATGCTTGTTATTGTCCTCGAGCAGAGCTTCTGATTAGCGGCTTAGTGTGTTGACAGTGCCTCGCTGGCTCTTTATCTGCAGCCCTCATATCACCACACTGGTCTGACAACGACACTGCAAACCTTGGTCCAATTAGCATAATCATGCTAAAACACAAGTGCTGGGGACTTTGAACACGACAGCCTGGGGGATAGCCTGTGGGAAAAGATGCTGGATTACAGAGCAGTAGATTACAGACCACAAATTACACAATGGGACCCAAAGAAAGTGTAGGTTGATGAGTTTCTAACTTCGCCCTCATGTCTGTTTGGGTCCTGAGCGCCATCCATGCACCCTCATCCAACCAGGCACAGCCATTCAAGAAACGGTTTCCACCTCTGTTTGAAAGGTGAACTTCAAATCCCCAGGGTTACAACTTTAGCTCTTTTAACCACAATCCTTCTGGGGCCGTGGGATAATACTATCTCCAACTTTAAAATGTGTCACCGTACCACTCCAAATGATAAATCCTTGCCCCTTTGGCATTCGAAACACCAATTTCCTTCCATCCACAGCCCAATTTTAACTTAAAGCTTTTATCCTGCCCTCAATATGTCAAGAGAGTAACCTGCTCACAACGCGTTCTTGGTGTGGGAAGGGTGGCGGCACTGTTAAATGGAGAAATGAGGAAATATTTCATGTCGAGGTAATTCCCATTTCATCCCCTGCTTTCCTGATAGATGTGAATGCCAGAAAACCAGCTTTGATGTTTGTACAATTACACGGCATATGAATGAAGGGAATATCTCTTCGGCACATAAGCAAAATACCCGCTGGGTCAGATGACAGGGCTGCCTTGTAATGAACAACATCATTTGTGTAGGGAGACCAGCGCTCATCCACATCTCCTCATGCAGAGAGCTTCTGAACACGTACATCAGGAGAATCAGCAGGCAGGCGGAGATAGAGAGAAAGAAAGACGGAGATGTACAAAGAGAGACAGAGAGAGAGAAAGCAGAGAAAGAGAGAGAGGGAGGGAGATGGAGAGAAAGAGAAGGAGATGGGAAAAGAGAGAGAGAACAACATAAACACTGAGTTGTGCTGGCAGATATGAATTAAAATGAAAAGACATCATGACAGCCAAGTCGGCATTTTTTTCCCTGTCCCCCTTCCATTTTTTCCCCCTTTTCCCCCATTTTAGGAAAACCTGTTATCTCCAATGTTTCATCTGAATGCAGTCCTACTTCATTGTCTTGATACGAGCCATCCTAGAATCTGACTTACAGCAGGGCCCTGTGTTCGGGGCCACAGCATGGATCACAGCAGAGAGACTGCAGCACCAGCATCTGTGATGAAGTGAAACCCAAACACATAGCTCATTCCTGCACCTGCAGACGTTCCTTCAATCTGCCCCGACTCTCAAAAGGTTCTTATTACCCCGGCCTGCCTTTGCTCTCCTCATATCTCAGGTAGACACATACAACCACTATAAGAGTAAAGCTACTTGGGCATTTTTCCTCAGTCGACTGTGTGGAATTTTACCCCAATCAACTTTTCGGAGGGGCGCCCCGGTTCAAGGCGAACTATCTGAACGTAGAATTTACCAAAAGGCGGAAGCATTCATTCATCACATCTGATAAGTGGAATTGAACAGGGAGCCGGAGCCCGATGGGAGCAGCTGTAGAGGGGAGAGGAAGCTCTGCAGAGAGGACTACAGAGCCACTGGGTTTAGCCCTGACATCCTTGGAAGTATATATCACAATATCAGGTTACTATCCAGCACACCAAGTACTGGATGAATTGAGGTTGGGGTTATTAATTCCGATTATATAAAGAGCTCACCTGTATTCATTTATATAGGTCATAAAATTGTGTGAGATTGTGTGGAAATGTGTTTCCAACTCCAACACATGAATGAGAAGCATTGATGTGCAGAAGATGCAGGTTCCACACCATGTCCTGGAGGGTCAGATGGCTGAGCGGTTAGGGAGTCGGGCTATTAATCAGAAGGTTGTTGGTTCAATTCCCGGTTGTGTCAAATTACGTTGTGTCCTTGGGCAAGGCACTTCACACTACTTGCCTCGGGCCCTGTACACACTGTAAGTCGCTCTGGATAAGAGCGTCTGCTAAATGAATACATGTAAATGTCCTCGACAGGACAGAAGGACAGTCTGTTGTGATCGTCTTTATGCTATGCTAACATGGCTACAGTAGACATGGACATTATTGGTTGATAGCCTATGCATGCTGATCACTGAAAGGTCCTCTTTAAAGTTATATAGAAACAATTTATATGATAAGTAATCTAGAATTTGTAGGATTTAAGGTCCATCGACTTAGAGATCAGGATGCATAATACAAAGCCTAATTGTGTGTAAATAAAGTCTCGAATGACACTGACGATGGTAAATGCCATGGTCATAGAGACTTTTATCTGTAAAACACACACAGAAAACAAATGGAACAGAGAAAAGATAAAGCAGCTTTGATCCCAAAGCTGGCAGCCATTCCTCAGATGAAGTACATGTCTTCTTTTCTGTCTTTAAGTGTCCAGTACATGTGAATATTTACTGCATAATTAGCATGAAGGACCATAAATGTTAAAGCAAAGTGAAGATATGAATACCTAATTTACTGCTCTAATGAACAGGAAGTCAAAAATATATAAATATTTATAGAGTGATGAGATTTCACGGGGCATTAAATTAATGTACTAATTCAGTCCATTCTTATCAGCATGCTGAATAAAATATCTTCCTCTCAGCATCCAAACGCTGGGTTTGAGACTGTGTCTTTAGTCCAAGAAAAATGTTAAGCGCCGGTGAAGGTGTGAGTGTGTGTCAAAACCGGATATCCTTATCTTAGAGGGCACGGCCTGCTTTTAGTGGAGGCCATTACCCAGCTATCATACCCCCTCTGCACTCTCACAAATGACAGATAATGACACTATTACTGCGACCAGGCAGCGCACATGTCAAAACATCCCAATCGAGGAGAGGATAACCAGATTGATCTCTAATGGCAAAACAAACTCTCTTTACCACCCTCTCTCCCTCTCTCTCTCCCTCCCTTCCTACATCCATGCCCCTGCAGAGGCCAAGGTGTGGGGTCCATTCTGATCCTCTTTCCCAGGGACCCTGCCACACGTCAGGACCCTGCCACACATCAGGGACCCTGCCACACATCAGGGACCCTGCCACAGCTCCCTCCCTCCCCCCTCACCTCCCTCCTTCTCCTTCCCTCCCCTCTGAAGACCGAGCCAAGGACCTCCATCCTGTCTGTCCGCTCCACCTACCTCCGGGCGCAGCCGTCCGACCAACATGTCTGCAGAGCGCTGATTGTCAGCTCTGAGTCTTTCTGAGCATCTCAGAGGGGGTTGTCCCCGCTCTCCGCAGCCTGTCTTTGTAACCCCAATCCTGGAACAATAACAGCTTTGGTCACAGGCTGCTAAAACTCAGCTTGACAAAGCCTGGATGAGGAAGGAGCTCACTGAGCTGTTACCAAACCGGATCCTGTTGATGCTAATTACACACAAACTCAATACAGTCCAGGCTGAATCTATCCTTCCACTTCCTGACATCTACACTTCAAAGCGACAGGAAGGCAGTACTGTACAGTGCTCAAGACGTCAAGCTTTTGAAGGTTTACATGGCTCCTGCGTTGGTCCATGAATATTCATAACAGGAAAAACTTTTACCTCAAACTTCTGCTCACACCCCCACCCCCTTTTTTTCCAAAGATGGTAATCTTCCAAAAAATACATGTCATAAACAAAGCTAGCGTTTCAAGCAGCAGCACTATTCATCTCTTACGACGCCTATTTATAACCTGAGAGAAACATTCCTACCCTTCCAGAGGAAAATTATGTTTTGCAGAAATCTGTTTCTCAGCCTGCTCAGACAAAAATGGTTATGTTCACAGCAGAACATAAAATCAATCAGGTTTGTAATGGTCTACACGGAGAGCATGACAAACAGCCGTTGCAGCGGATGGCTTTCTGTAGATGCACTCGGAACAATAGTGACAGAGGCTTTTTCCTTATTCACTGCAGCCTGAAAATGAGAAACATTCTGTAAATAAGATATTACTCTATGGACTATAATATTCCCTTGGACAATTTGCTTTTAAAATGAGTGCCAATTATAAGTGGGCATCAGTCTCCAGTGTACCAAAGCAACACCACATTTTACATTTAAATACAGGTTGAAATTCCTGGCAAATGAGAAATAAAGATTTTCATATTTTCTTTTTTTTTTTTACCCTGGGGCAGTCGATATATCTATTTCACAGTATTGCTCTCACAGGTATCTATTAGCATTAAGATGAACCTTTCTCCCTCAGTTGACTCAATCTACTCTGGATATAGATGGACATGTAAACCCCCCCAAAATAAGAATTACCTACAAAGTGTGATTCTGGCTATAATATCATATGCATGGGTGACTACACATCATGACTAGAGGCGTAATATATATTTCACAGTATTCAGCAAGCGGTAAACAAGAGTTGGCGACACACAGCGCACCATGAAGCTCTCGATGAGGGCCTCGTCTGTACCCTCCCGCACGACACGTCCTCCCCTCCTGACTGGTTGCCCTGCTCCTGTTGACATCATCTGAGCTATGAACCTTGAAGTCAGCTCTCGGGGTGAACCCCACCGTGACGTCAGATTAGCTTCCAGCGCTAGCTTCTAGCGCTAGCCTCACTGTTCTGCTGCTTCCTGTTCTGCTAGGAATAGTCCTTGATGAAGGCTGAACATCCTGTTTACAAAAGCAGCCTGCCCCCTGTAGGAAGAGGCCGGCATCTTGGGGTGATGATGGGGTGATGATGGAGTGATGATGGGGTGATGATGGGGTGATGATGGAGTGATGATGGAGTGATGATGGGGTGATGATGGAGTGATGATGGAGTGATGATGGAGTGATGATGGGGTGATGATGGAGTGATGATGGGGTGATGATGGAGTGATGATGGGGTGATGATGGGGTGATGATGGGGTGATGATGGAGTGATGATGGGTGATGATGGAGTGATGATGGGGTTAGATGGGGTGATGATGGAGTGATGATGGAGTGATGATGGAGTGATGATGGGGTGATGATGGGGTGATGATGGAGTGATGATGGGGTGATGATGGGGTGATGATGGAGTGATGATGGGTGATGATGGAGTGATGATGGGGTTAGATGGGGTGATGATGGAGTGATGATGGAGTGATGATGGAGTGATGATGGGGTGATGATGGAGTGATGATGGGTGATGATGGAGTGATGATGGGGTTAGATGGGGTGATGATGGAGTGATGATGGGTGATGATGGGGTGATGATGGAGTGATGATGGGTGATGATGGAGTGATGATGGGTGATGATGGAGTGATGATGGGGTGATGATGGAGTGATGATGGGTGATGATGGAGTGATGATGGGGTTAGATGGGGTGATGATGGAGTGATGATGGGGTGATGATGGGGTGATGATGGGGTGATGATGGGGTGATGATGGAGTGATGATGGAGTGATGATGGAGTGATGATGGGTGATGATGGAGTGATGATGGAGTGATGATGGGGTGATGATGGAGTGATGATGGAGTGATGATGGAGTGATGATGGGGTGATGATGGGGTTAGATGGGGTGATGATGGAGTGATGATGGAGTGATGATGGAGTGATGATGGGGTGATGATGGAGTGATGATGGGTGATGATGGAGTGATGATGGGGTTAGATGGGGTGATGATGGAGTGATGATGGGGTGATGATGGGGTGATGATGGAGTGATGATGGAGTGATGATGGGGTGATGATGGAGTGATGATGGGGTGATGATGGAGTGATGATGGAGTGATGATGGAGTGATGATGGGGTGATGATGGAGTGATGATGGGTGATGATGGAGTGATGATGGGGTTAGATGGGGTGATGATGGAGTGATGATGGGGTGATGATGGAGTGATGATGGAGTGATGATGGAGTGATGATGGGGTGATGATGGAGTGATGATGGAGTGATGATGGGGTGATGATGGAGTGATGATGGAGTGATGATGGGTGATGATGGAGTGATGATGGGGTTAGATGGGGTGATGATGGAGTGATGATGGAGTGATGATGGGGTGATGATGGAGTGATGATGGAGTGATGATGGGTGATGATGGAGTGATGATGGAGTGATGATGGGGTGATGATGGAGTGATGATGGGGTGATGATGGGGTGATGATGGAGTGATGATGGAGTGATGATGGAGTGATGATGGAGTGATGATGGAGTGATGATGGAGTGATGATGGAGTGATGATGGAGTGATGATGGGGTGATGATGGGGTGATGATGGAGTGATGATGGAGTGAACAGACCAGGGGTACCCGTAGTGCCAGATGACATTGTGTCCTTGGGCAAGGCCCTTCACCCTACTTTCCTCGGGGGGAATGTCCCTGTACTTACTGTAAGTCGCTCTGGATAAGAGCATCTGCTAAATGACTAAATGTAAATGTCGGTTTGGTCTCAGAATTGATGTTGCTTGCGTGGTTGGGTTACGGCTCCAAAGAACGAAGGCGTGCAGGACTGCAGGACTCTAGTAAGAACACACACCTCTTCACGCCACACGGCAACGTTAAAACCTGACGTCTATCCAAAGAAAACAAACATGCCCTGAGGAATCGTGTTTCAGGCGGGGAGTCGGTACACGCAGTCAGGAGTCCTTGGGGACCAGTGCTTCCTGCTGCGATCCAGACCAGAGAGGGTCTGAATGAGCCAACAATGACGGGAGTCTTGGTATCGGAGCTCTCTAATTGGGGCCGCGGTAATCGCCCTCGTCTCTGCGGTCGAGGCATGTCAACAGGCTCTCGGCTGTGGTGAGTGTGTGTGTGTGTGTGAGTTTATGCATGTGTGTGTGTGTGAGTGCCTGAATGTGTGTGTGTGAGAGAGAGCGTGTGTGTGTGTGTGCGTGCATAAGTGTGAAGTTGTGTCAGTGTGTGTGTGTGTGTGTGTGGTAACGGGGTAGTACAGAGCGTCTCAGTGCAGCCAGTCGTAGGCACACAGTACCGTCTCCATGACAGAGAGGAGAGAGGTGAGAGGTGAGGCTAGAAAAGAGAAAAAGACAGAAAGAGAGAGAGCGAGAGAGAGGGCAAGGGAGGGAGTGGGGGTGTGAGGGGGAGATGGCAAGCAGGAGAAAGGGAGAGAACCAGAGAACGCAAAAATGAAAAAAAGAGACAGTGACTTAGGTGCTACCGCAGGCCCGGCTGGGCCCTCAACACTGCAGGGGAGAGGAGGAGAAGATCTGAGTACCTCCTACATGGATGAGGGCTGATTAGACGAAAGACTATAAGAGGATTCTGTTCCCAGACTGATGGGCTGCACTTCACTTCTCTACAAGGCCCACACAGTCAGCCTGCAGGCTGGCAGAGCCTGTAATCATCCTGCCCAGCTAAGAGGAGCCTTGTCAATGACTCAAAAGGTCAGCCAGCTATATGAAGAAAAAAGCAGGTATCGAACAGAAAACACCTCAAGCATCCATGTCCACACTTAGCTAGGAGTGGAGAGGTTAAGGACGAAAGCTTGCGGTTATATCCAATAATCCTATCAGAACTTTACTCAGGTACCACAGGTGAACTGCCTGGTCTGAGCACCACTCAGGCTCCTATCTGTACGTAGCAGACGCAGATGGAGGCAGACTCACAGTACGGACACAATGTCTCCACGCTGGACCTGGTAGTTCCTCACGCTCCAGCGGTTCAGAAGGACCACATCAGATGCAGACACTCCTTCAGGGTTCAGCGAGGGCTGTGGAAACACACACACACACACACACACAATGAGACACAGCAAGACACACACACACACACACACAAGTCTCCTCCACAAGTCTCTGTCTCTGCTGGTCTCTCCTCTCCTCCTGTCTCGGCTGGTCTCTCCTCTCCTCCTGTCTCGGCTGGTCTCTCCTCTCCTCCTGTCTCGGCTGGTCTCTCCTCACTGACATGACACGTTGCTTCCCCTCAGTGCAGCACCTTTAATCCTCTCACTGCTGCAGGGTTACTCCCCCGATCTGAATGTCACATTACGGTTCACATGCATCAGCTGTCACAACCTCCAGACTGAGAGGAACAACGTACCCCACACGTTTAGACTGAGAGGAACAACGTACCCCACACTTTCAGACTGACAGGAACAACATACCCCACATGTTCAGACTGTGGGGAACAACGTACCCCACACGTTCAGCCTGTGAGAGGAAGGACGAGGGTGTAGCAAGGTGTGGATGCTGCACAGCAGCTGCTGCTAGCCTCGCCTTTCAGAGACCGTGTCTCAATGCTTCATGAGGCTTGTTCCTCTGCGGGAACAGTAACCACTCCGCTCTGAGGAAAACCTATTTCCCCAACCGCCATGACTGCTATCATTTAGTTGTCTGTAAAATTCCATGCCCCAAAATAATTTATTCTTGCGACTTAGTTTTGTGAGACAATATCAAGTAACTAGTGTGTGACAAAGCCCACTCAAACCTGTGGGTGACATGACAGTAGCAGAATGATTCATTAAACAGGATGTGCGCGGCCCATTTCACGCTTGCCAGAGTAATTGACAGAATATCTCTTATCTGTCAGCCGAAAATAAATATCCCTACCAGTGCTGCCAGCTGTGGAATCTATCTTTTACAGCTGGGCACGTTATCATTTTCAGTTTCAGTCATATTTCTCCTCATATTAGAAGCTGCATTGTTTCTGAGTACTTTGCAAGCTTCGTAGCACAGCAGATTCAAACAGACTGAACAACAACATCAGACACATGAGAAAAGTTTGACAGAACAAGATTGTCCGAGCAACAGTTCAATCTTGTGTGGTGGCCCGGGGCAGGAGAACACGGCTTTTCAAAGTGCTTCCTGTTGAGAGTCTTGTAGAGGCAAATGGCAAGAAAATGTATTAACGCTCTGTAAGAGACTGAAGTAAAACACAAAGAGTAATACTAACATGCAAATAGCTTTGGGCATGTGACTATCGATTCACTAAGTACTGCTTAACGAGTCATCAATAACTACATTATCCAGGCAAAACAATTTGCTGTGAGGTATCCTTTTAACTGCACCATGAAATTGCATTTAAATACTTACAAGCCATCTGAAGTCACAAGGGGTTCGAGAGGTAAAGTAAAACAAAACGTTTTAACACTCAGATCATGGAACAGTGTTTGCCTCTGTCCTTCACTAAAGTCTACATCTATTTTATAAATGGAAGAGGATGAAAAACACACACAAAAAATGAAAATGATACACTGAGACTGAGATTCTGGTTCAAACAGAATCCAACCCAGCAGTCTGAACTCGGCAGTGTGTTGGTCTTCCAAGGGTGAAGGCATCTCGTGGTCCATGCTTGCCAACAGCTCTATCGAAGCTGCAGAACCATTAGCATCTCTCTGAAGGTTAGCAACCTTCTCAGGAGGCTATGTGATGAACTCTGTACCCACCTCGGGTCTCAGACGCCTGGCAGGCCAGCCGGGTGGAAGGAATACCCTGCACTTGCCTGACCTTCCACAGCAACTACTACGATGCGTATACACCATGAACCGGTGAAACATGTTTTTTAATATTTATGGGAATAAAATATGGAGGAGCAGCCTTTGCATTAAAATGCTCCAAAATCACTACGCACATGAAAGGTTTGAAATGCGGCATAGCGCATGTTTTCTTAATGAAGTCAAATACGTAAGTGCAAAGCAGACATTTTTATACATGACATCTAGGCCTACCCGGCAAGTACAATCAAATTCCGAAGCATTGAAAGGCTGTTTACATTCAGCAGGAGGACAGCCGCACGTCAGTTCTCAAGTGTAAACAACAATATCAAGCTCGAAAGAAACATGTGTGGAAGCAGAGTGGTGTCTGGAGGAAGATGGATCTCACCTGCATGGACGCCCCCTCTACCCGGGCCACGTACGCCAAGCGGTCCAGGACAGTGACGGTGACAGGCACGGCCACGAAGAAGCCGCTCACGAACGCCCGGAGATACTTGCGACTCGCCCGAGTGTGCTGGGCCATTTTCTGTTTCCAGAAGAACACAGACCAGCCAATCAGTACTGTTTCCAGAAGAACACAGACCAGCCAATCAGTACTGTTTCCAGAAGAACACAGACCAGCCAATCAGTACTGTTTCCAGAAGAACACAGACCAGCCAATCAGTACTTCAGTGTAACAAGCAGAGGCCAGTGCAGGGTGAGTTCTTTAGGCACACCTCATCGAGGCCTACAGACAGTAGGTTTCATTATACATGGGTATTCCACTTTTTGAAATCAGCTAATTTTCCCCCACACAGACTTTTTACTAAGAAAATTATATTTAATGGCCGCATCCTCAGTTACCAGGCAGCTGTGATAGGTCTGCAGATATGAAAAACAAGACTTTACACAAGTCCCACTTTTCAGACTTTTGAACATTAGAGGAATATTCTAGAACCTCATGCTGTCACGGATCACCTGCAGATCAGAAACAAACAAAAACATTTGAGAGAATTTTAAATGGGTCCATCAAAGATTGATGTGGTTTTCCCACCTGCCTGTTTTGGCCTGCTCACATCTTGAGACATCCCAGTGGCTCAGTTTGCGATATGAAGCCAGTCAAACATTTCAAAACAGAAACACCACCCAAAAGGTTTCCCATGCCGGGGGTATGGCTCAGGAGAGCATGAGCAAGCATGCTCCAGGAAAGAACTGCCTAGCCAATTACAATCAACCTGCTGCTGTTCACTTCCTGTTCCTGGGTTTAGTCAGCCTGATGCAATGCACAGAACAGGTGGAGTCAACTGGTATCCAGATGTGCACCCTGCCCCAACACACACACACACACAGCCCTACAGCATCCTAATCAAAGGAACACTTTCCACATCCCGTGTATGTTTTACGTCTTATTAAACACAGTAATCTCTTTTCCAAACCCCACCATAGGGTATTGTAAGACATCAGTTACCATGTGCTGGAGGGAGAAAACTCCAGCACTGGAGCAGAAAATCCATTCTAGCATAACAATCCATCCTGACAAGAACATCCTGTCATTCCTTCATCTGTCCCTGTACAACCAGAGGAAACTGCTGAATGACATTAGGCGTTGGGAGAACTATGGGGAGACTTACAAGAGCAGCCCACATCTTCAGCTTTAAAAAACATACAGTACGGTCAAGACTTGTGGAGTTCACTGAATTTCATTTAGTCTGTTGCTAAGACTTTGCCCCAAACACACATCTCTTCTCAGAAGTGAAGAACGATGTCAGTATCGATCCAATGACCCACTTGAGCTTGAGGTTGGGGTGTACACAATACAATATATTTAACTCGAAGTAACTCATTATATGCTACATGAACTCCTTCAGACAAATAGGTCAGAAATGCATGCGCATAGTACTGTCTACACCTGTGTGTGTGTGTGTGTGTGTGTGTGTGTGTGTGTGTGTGTGTGTGCGTGTGTGTGTGCGTGTGCGTGTGCGTGTGCGTGTGTGCGTGTGTGCGTGTGTGCGTGTGTGCGTGTGTGTGTGTGTGCGTGCGTGCGTGCGTGCGTGCGTGCGTGCTGGTCTGAAACATCACTGGTCTGAAACATCACTGGTCTGAAACACCACTGGTCTGAAACACCACTGGTCTGAAACACCACTGGTCTGAAACATCACTGGTCTGAAACATCACTGGTCTGAAACATCACTGGTCTGAAACACCACTGGTCTGAAACACCACTGGTCTGAAACACCACTGGTCTGAAACACCACTGGTCTGAAACACCACTGGTCTGAAACACCACTGGTCTGAAACATCACTGGTCTGAAACATCACTGGTCTGAAACACCACTGGTCTGAAACACCACTGGTCTGAAACACCACTGGTCTGAAACACCACTGGTCTGAAACACCACTGGTCTGAAACACCACTGGTCTGAAACATCACTGGTCTGAAACATCACTGGTCTGAAACATCACTGGTCTGAAACATCACTGGTCTGAAACACCACTGGTCTGAAACACCACTGGTCTGAAACACCACTGGTCTGAAACACCACTGGTCTGAAACACCACTGGTCTGAAACATCACTGGTCTGAAACATCACTGGTCTGAAACATCACTGGTCTGAAACATCACTGGTCTGAAACACCACTGGTCTGAAACACCACTGGTCTGAAACACCACTGGTCTGAAACACCACTGGTCTGAAACATCACTGGTCTGAAACATCACTGGTCTGAAACATCACTGGTCTGAAACACCACTGGTCTGAAACACCACTGGTCTGAAACACCACTGGTCTGAAACACCACTGGTCTGAAACACCACTGGTCTGAAACACCACTGGTCTGAAACATCACTGGTCTGAAACATCACTGGTCTGAAACACCACTGGTCTGAAACACCACTGGTCTGAAACACCACTGGTCTGAAACACCACTGGTCTGAAACACCACTGGTCTGAAACACCACTGGTCTGAAACATCACTGGTCTGAAACATCACTGGTCTGAAACATCACTGGTCTGAAACATCACTGGTCTGAAACACCACTGGTCTGAAACACCACTGGTCTGAAACACCACTGGTCTGAAACACCACTGGTCTGAAACACCACTGGTCTGAAACATCACTGGTCTGAAACACCACTGGTCTGAAACATCACTGGTCTGAAACATCACTGGTCTGAAACATCACTGGTCTGAAACATCACTGGTCTGAAACATCACTGGTCTGAAACATCACTGGTCTGAAACATACACCACTGGTCTGAAACACCACTGGTCTGAAACATCACTGGTCTGAAACATCACTGGTCTGAAACACCACTGGTCTGAAACACCACTGGTCTGAAACACCACTGGTCTGAAACACCACTGGTCTGAAACACCACTGGTCTGAAACATCACTGGTCTGAAACATCACTGGTCTGAAACATCACTGGTCTGAAACATCACTGGTCTGAAACATCACTGGTCTGAAACATCACTGGTCTGAAACATCACTGGTCTGAAACATCACTGGTCTGAAACATCACTGGTCTGAAACATCACTGGTCTGAAACATCACTGGTCTGAAACATCACTGGTCTGAAACATCACTGGTCTGAAACATCACTGGTCTGAAACACCACTGGTCTGAAACACCACTGGTCTGAAACACCACTGGTCTGAAACACCACTGGTCTGAAACATCACTGGTCTGAAACATCACTGGTCTGAAACATCACTGGTCTGAAACATCACTGGTCTGAAACATCACTGGTCTGAAACATCACTGGTCTGAAACATCACTGGTCTGAAACATCACTGGTCTGAAACATCACTGGTCTGAAACATCACTGGTCTGAAACATCACTGGTCTGAAACATCACTGGTCTGAAACATCACTGGTCTGAAACATCACTGGTCTGAAACATCACTGGTCTGAAACATCACTGGTCTGAAACATCACTGGTCTGAAACATCACTGGTCTGAAACATCACTGGTCTGAAACACCACTGGTCTGAAACACCACTGGTCTGAAACATCACTGGTCTGAAACATCACTGGTCTGAAACATCACTGGTCTGAAACACCACTGGTCTGAAACACCACTGGTCTGAAACACCACTGGTCTGAAACACCACTGGTCTGAAACATCACTGGTCTGAAACATCACTGGTCTGAAACATCACTGGTCTGAAACATCACTGGTCTGAAACATCACTGGTCTGAAACATCACTGGTCTGAAACATCACTGGTCTGAAACATCACTGGTCTGAAACATCACTGGTCTGAAACATCACTGGTCTGAAACATCACTGGTCTGAAACATCACTGGTCTGAAACATCACTGGTCTGAAACATCACTGGTCTGAAACATCACTGGTCTGAAACATCACTGGTCTGAAACATCACTGGTCTGAAACATCACTGGTCTGAAACATCACTGGTCTGAAACATCACTGGTCTGAAACATCACTGGTCTGAAACATCACTGGTCTGAAACATCACTGGTCTGAAACATCACTGGTCTGAAACATCACTGGTCTGAAACATCACTGGTCTGAAACATCACTGGTCTGAAACATCACTGGTCTGAAACACCACTGGTCTGAAACATCACTGGTCTGAAACATCACTGGTCTGAAACATCACTGGTCTGAAACATCACTGGTCTGAAACATCACTGGTCTGAAACACCACTGGTCTGAAACATCACTGGTCTGAAACATCACTGGTCTGAAACATCACTGGTCTGAAACATCACTGGTCTGAAACATCTTCTTTTGCAAAGCTGCCAAGAAAGGTTGCAGTATTATCTGTATCAATAGCACACTGCGCACCTTAGCTTGACATTGTTTACAACAATGTGACAACTGCACTCAAGCACATTAAAGTGCGCTCCACTGAGAGAAAAAAAGCCTTTATCAAGGCTGCAGAAAAGGCATTAATACTGTCGACATGGTGACAAACGAGGTAGTGCTCTCTTTGAGCATTTGTATTGGTGCCTGTGTTCAAATGTGCTGAAGCTGACTCTCTAACAAGCTCTGGCAGCACACTAGACAGCTTATCAAAACCAAGCATTTATCTGGCATTCCATTTTACAGAGCTACCCAAACATGGGGCATTTAGCTGAGTAAGATGCTTCAATGCAGTTAGCCATGGAGATACTGTAGTCTTTGATAACATATTGTTTAACTAGAAAATTGGAACATCTGCCTAACTGAAGATCAGTCCTGGATCACGTCAGTATTTGTCACGGCTACGTGACAGAATCCCAAACAGGCTACAATTGGACTCAGGTCTTGAGCAATACCATGAGGTCCTATGACTTTATCACCCAAGGGCTATTTTGATCAAATTGGATTCTCTGGCCATTGGGTGCCATAACGCCAAATGAGAAGTGTTCACATCGGAGAACATTCCAGAACAATAAATCCTCGAGGGATGATGCATGGACGCAGGAGGGGATTGTGATTAAGGCCAGCCGTGGCTAGATTTCCCCAAACTCTCCAGTTCTGCCTCCACAGCAGTTCTGAGCTTTAGAGGAAAGCACTCAGAGCCACAGAAAACCCATGAACCAGAGACAGAGGGAGGGAGAGAGAAATATTGAAGCTTAAGAGATCCGGAGTTATGGCATCAAAAAGAACAAAGGAGAAGGTAAAGTGACCTAAAACTGTCCATTCATCACAGCAGGTATGATCCCAAATAACAGGATATTAAGTATATGAACAAAAAGGACTCTAATAAATAGAAGTAAAGCGTCCACTAGTTGGTTTCCTTCTGTCAAGCTTGTAAATCACTGGTAAGTAACAGGCTGAAATAGTCATTCATCATACAATTTGAAGAGTTGCTATGAACAAATACAACTGGCGACCTTTCACCGAAGGCCTAAATAAAATACAGAGGGAGTGGACCTCAGCCTCCATCCAAACGGCAGACGGTTTTTATAATGAACCGAGCACCAACGGACAGGAAGCCTGTTCTGCCAGGCGCCAGATGCCCGCCTGCTCTCTAATCTCTGCCCACGGTTCTCTGGGAGACATGAGCTCAGGGCACAGCTTGTAACAGACCACGCGCTCAGAGACAGACGTCCATTTATTCTCCGCTCCACTCTGTTGCAGCTCCGATTACTTTGTCAGGGGAACAGACGGGGGGGGGGGGGGGGGGGGGCAGCCGCAAGGACGCTTTGAGGATGTGAGCTACTGAGTATCCTTCAAGGTCCTTTCGGTTCACCAGTCAAATGGCGCTCACCACTTTTGAAAGGTGTGGCTGGTTCAGAGCTCAAAACAGACCAAGCTGCATCGAAAAGCTACAGGTGGACAGAACGTCAATGTGGCTCCCTGCATATCTTCCCCCGCTAACAAATACAGAAACACAGCTCTAATGAGAGAATCCCATTGTCAATATAAAAGAGTCCTTTCTTTCCATTAGAGAGCCGAAAGACGGCACGGGAATGCCGGCAGCAGATTGATTTTTCCTGAGTGCTTAGTTAAAGACAAGAGTCCTCCGCAGACGGAGAAGCGGTACCTCACTAGCTCCGTCTGTGACTACGGCAACGCAGCCAGAGCCAAGCGGCCAGTCCACACGGCCACGCGTGAAATCGTGCATGGAGGATCCTTACAAACGGCTGAAAAACGTCTACATTCTCCCATCCACATCCATCTCCTTTGTGAGGAGACGCTCTAAAAACCAATTTTAGCATATGGGTGGTGTAACATTTAATGGGAGTTTGAGTTACGTTGCAGCCTAAATAAAGTCGTACACTTAGTAATCCCCTTACCCCTAATCACTGAATATTTATTCATCTTCAGACACTGTAGGGAGTGGTGTGTTACAGGGCATGACCATGCTCACTCAGCCAAAACTAAGGTGATTATTGGAGTGGTGTCAGTTTTTGACTGTAAGCTCACAGACTTCAGACCTACTGCCCAGGCACACAAATGGGATTTGTCTCTGAAGCAGAACATCAGACTCGGGTCTTAAAGTCACTGCACTGGGAACAGCATTACAACAAACCCCTACTTCAGATGACCTTGGGTATTCACTGGCAGAGTTGGAGGTCTGAGCAACAATGTAATCAACGAAGAGGGCGTCAGAACTTTAAAGACGCAATCAACGCAATACTCTAGCGAACTGTCACATTGGAAGAGAGGATCAATAAATACAAAGAAGGATGAATTATCCCTGGAGAAGACGTTATTTTATGTACAGTGTTGTAGAATGGGCATGCTATGACTGAGTAGGAGAGGAGACACAGGGATGTTACTGCAATAAATAAGACATCGCAAATTGTCTCTCAGCTGTAATATGTTATTTTTGTATTTGTTAGGCCTACAAAGCAGGGTTGTCATGGAACTCCAACTCACAATCCTGTCAACTACTGGATCATTAGGCTGAGTAGTAATATGGTATTTAGGCAAATTACAAACCTTTTATCATATTTTTGTAATATAAAAACGTGATGCCACTCCAAAAGTTGTATGTATATAAAACATGGTAGACCTATAATTTTCAAAAATAGACTTTAGCTTTCTCTAAACAAGCATATTCCTGTGTGTGTACTATATGACTAGACATGGGAGACAGGGGTTGGTTGGAATACAGTATTTTTGTATCCTTTTGAGGTCACGGAAACAAAATTGTTACATCAAAATGTTTGCTTTCTGGACCTGCACTCGTTTACTGTCTTAAAACATCTGAAAATCAAAAACCTCTTTGGGTGAGGGTAACATTTCACTTTTATAGTATCAAAAGTGGTCTGTGGACTAAATGTATTGTAAAATTGCGTCAGATAAAGATATTGGAAATGTGTTACGTGTTGTTAGTAGACATAGAAATCAGTTACATTTTCATTTAAAATGTGAAGGTCTGTAATGAGTGACGGTAGCTAATTTTATCACAGAGTTGGGTTAAATTTGAGCGGGATTGGTTGGCACATTGATTTTGAAAATATAGGAATTTAATTTTAAAAAGTGGTAAGACATGTATTATACGTGTGATGGGGGTGGGGTGGTTGGCACACATGCACAACATAACTTTAATCGCAAATCACCACACTTTAGAAAATATTTGTGTACATATATATCTTTAATTATAACTTGGACCATAACGTTTCATTTGCTGCTGGTTAGAATACTCTAACATAAACGATGCCAGAGAAATATGGCAGATGGAAAAGTGTGCCAACCAACCCGGGTCTCCCCTTAACACCATTATGTTCCAAGAATTCAGGTATTTGCCGTGCGTGTATATTTGTGTTAGAGTTGTTAAAAGACGCAATCGTGTGGCTCAGTCAGAAATCTGCAAATCATGAGCAATCATTTCGATTTGCTTTCAACATTAGCCAACTAAAGTTTCTTAATCAGGGAAGGCAAACTGTAACCTCAAACGGTTCTCATCCCTCACTCACACACCCACTTAGCTGGCTACTTTGTTTTGGAGTTACACGTGTGTTGAGTAGTAACGCTAACAGTATCAGCACAAAGATGCCGTCAGGTTTAAAGGAACAACTTATAAAATATCTGGTATTTGGAATATACTAACATAAAGTTTTACACAAGGACAACCACTCGTGACCTTCTCATTACTTTTACTGCACCAATTACATCACCCGAGCAAGCCGGCTAGCTAGCTAGATAGCTAATGTAATCATGTGCACAAGTTGCTAGCTATTGTGAACAAAGCAAGAGGACGTTCTACAGTCGTTTCTTCCTTGGAAGAACAGCTATTAAACTGCCAACCACTACGCCATAACATTCCTGTTTCGAGATGTTCTTCGGTCTAAAAGTACAACAGCCCACGCTGATTTAACCTACCAGAGATATTATTTCCGTGCTCGTGCTTCTCTTGGTCACTCGAAGGGCGCCTGGTCGGTCCAGGGTCCTAAAGAGTAAAGGGTTACTTTTGCGGTTGGATGTTTGGTGCTGACCATGGTGCTGACGTCCACGACTTTAGCCCAAGGTTGGGTATACTTTTATATCCTTTGTTCTCAAATTACTTTTTTGTTTGTGTACTTTGCAGAAATACATGAATGAATCCTTACTTTTAAAAGTAACTAAAGTCAACATCTTTCTACACACACACGGTCAACCAAAGCGGAAGTGCTTAAGTTTCAGGGTGTGATTCTTTGGGTTTTAATAGAACAGATTAAAAAGCAGGGGCTATATCATTCTTATCTAATGTGGGAAGGAACATCCTGTTCTCTCAGCTGAATGTTTCATGGCCCATGAACAAAAATCTGGTACTGGCAACAGTATCTCCTCATTCGTTTGCTTAGAGCAATGGAAATACAAAGGGAGTGAATTATTACTCACACAGCACTTTCATGGTGACTCTTACAGCCAGTTAGGGAGAGAAAAATGAGCCTCACAGCCATGTTACATGGTAATGGAGGTCTTGTGTTGAGAAAGACCTTCTTAGCAGAAAGGGAAAATGGTTGATAATAAAATAATTTAATTAAGTATGCTGGAGTAAATGTGTAAATCATTGACTAGGGCAGGTCACTTTTTTTCAGACAGTTGTTTGTTTGTTTGTTTTATTTGGACCCCCATTAGCTTCAGAATAAGCTGAAAGCTATTCTTCCTGGGGTCCTACAATCTATCTAAGTTACAGACTTAAACACTGATTCTGGAGAAAATGTTCAGCTGTGGAATCAATAAGTTCAGCGAGCAAGGTTTTGACATGGCCTTGGGGCGGTAGGACTGAGGATGGATGAAGGAGGAAGCTGTAGGATTTGTTGACAGAACTTGGCGGGATTTCACTGCTTACCTTTGATGCTGCCAGCCGGGCTGGCTTCAGGCTGGACATCCTCTCAGCGTGGAGATGCCAAATTGCAAGTCCAATATAGGCCTATAGGAATGAATGAGCTTGTTCTATACCAGTGTTGCGGCGTCAAAACATGGGTAGGCTAAACAACAACAACAGTTACACAACAACAACAAAATATTTAATTTACTGCATAATGTTCTCAGAAATTCCCCTTATGAAAGTCCAGCACAATCGGAAAAGATAACAAAGCGTTAAGCCCGGGATGCATCCATTTCCCTTTTTGCCAGAAGAATTTAGAGGTCAGTTTGAGGGAGAAAATCAATGACAGTATTCGAGTTAAATGCTTTAAGGACACTTCAGAGACGCACCAACTTCTTGCAGAGTTTTAAAATGTGTTTAATGGTCTCATTGCATACTATGAGGGGCATAGCTGCTTCTGGCTCCATATCCCTGCAGTGCAACTGGGAAGGCTCGAGTCGGATTGAATTAAATAAAAAAGTGGGGGTTGGGTGTAGTTTGTGCTTACAGTATAGCTGCAAGGAGAGAAGCAGGGGCGAATCTAGGTTCCCACTTTTGGGGGGGCTAAGCCCCTAGATAAAACCAATTGTTTTTCTTGTGACCCAGCAAAACTAGGGGGGGTGTGAGGGCATATTCGCCCCAGAAGAAATGTTTGAAAAAATCCTTTTAAAAAGTGTCCTAGTCTAGTGGGTTTTAGGAGGAGAAATTAACTAATTTAGATTTAAAATATGAAAGAAAAAATAAAAAGTTTTTTTAATTTTTTTTATTATTAAAATGTTTTTTTGGGGGGCTAAGGAAACCTTTGCTCCAGCACGTGGAAGTGGGTTCCTAACCGGCACAGGTGTTACCTGTTAGCTAGGCATCCTCTCCTCGACGATATAGTGTACTGGAAACATACATTCGGTGTTGAAAATCGATGACCTATACAAAACTGTGATCAGGGGTCGCTGTTCTAATGGCTTACAATACCAGCAAATGGTCGAGGCCTAACACTTACCCTAACCCTAAATATATTTGAACATTACGAGCCATAGACACCCCTGGTCGCAGGTTTCAATTGGTCACCGATCTCAGCACAACACCAGACTTTGACTCATTACATGAACACTTTACCATAAGTCTCACTATTATGACGGATTACTTTGGTAACAAGCATCTGCAGGTGTTTTCAGAATGGGGAGATAGAAAGAGGAAGAAAGACTGAGAAAAATAGGATGGGTGGAGAAAGTAAGATAGCCTATCAAATAGATTAATCTAATCTGTGATTTATAAATATACAAGGCGTGCTGTGTTTTCCATCCTCTAACAAATAAAAAGATCAGATTTGCTTGTGGAATGAGAGAAAGATAGCAAACAAGATTTAAGATTGTCCTTCACAAGCCTGCATAACTTCAAGCTTAAGAGGACTTAAACATCAAAGACTTCAACAAATAGAATAATATTTGTAAGCTTTTCACAGTTCTCTGAATAATAGAAAGCTGTTATCTCAGTGCATCGAGATTGGTTTATTATGATCTTGTTGGAATGAACATAATTAGGGTTCCTCCAATAGGAGGGAACTTATTGTATTTGTTAGTTGTATTATTATTATTATTAATCTTCTTCTCCTTGCGCCACAATAACTCAACATGTAACACATTTTCTAATTAGGCACATTGATACTACATCGAAGTGGGTACCCCCACGCCAAATATGGGACACCTTCAACTGTAGGGGACGTCACAAGCCACGCCCTAAAGTCCGATTTTCAAAGTGATAGCATTTCCACCCCATTGCTCCAATTTTTCTGAAACTTGGTGCACACGCCTCATTTCTCATGGGGAACAAAAAAGCCTTGAGGACCCATAAGGTCTGCCATGATGGATTTTCCTAAACCTTAGGAAAATCTTTAAATTTCCTCTCCTCTTAAAACAAAGATCCAATTGACTTGAAAAAGACATGTGTGTAGACATGTGCAGAATTGATGTGTTTATATAAGGTGACATGGAATAAGAAGTGCAATTCAAAATGGCTGAAAGGGGTGTATTTATATAAATATCTACATTGCCAATATATCTTTATGTCATAAAATTAAATATAATTTGGACTTCTTCCACCAGCCCAGGTGCTTCCCAGGTGCTTCCCAGGTGCTTCCCCGGTGCTTCTCCGGTGCTTCCCAGGTGCTTCCCAGGTGCTTCCCAGGTGCTTCCCAGGTGCTTCTCAGGTGCTTCCCAGGTGCTTCCCAGGTGCTTCTCAGGTGCTTCCCGGGTGCCTACCAGCCCAGGTGCTTCCTAGGTGCTTCCCAAGTTTTCCCCAGGTGCTTAACAGCCTAGGTGCTTCCCAGGTGCTGCCCGGGTGTTCAACAGGTGCTTCCCAGTGCTTCTCGGGTACTTACCAGCCTAGGTGCTTCCCAAGTGCTGCCCGGGTGCTTAACAGCCTAGGTGCTTCCCAGGTGCTTAACAGTCTAAGTGCTTCCCAGGTGCTTCCCAGGTGTTTAACAGCCTAGGTGCTTCGGCGAGCACAACCATTGTTCTCTCACATATATATTTATGGTTCCTACGCCAGGAGGGAACCTATTGTATTTGTTAGTTTTATTATGGTTCCTCCGGTAGGAGGATTGTGAATGTTGTGTAGTTTACTGGCACCAGAGAGTTGGTTGCTGTATTATTACAAGCTACTTTTACAAAAGCATGAGCTCTGCCTAACCCCGTTGCACACATGACTATTGTTAGTTGTGCATTGATGGACATTCTGGAAAGAGATCAACTCTAAAATAATTTCAATATCCTATGGGAAGCTTATACTCTTCTCTTTCTATAGAGGGTTTTCACCGACGTCACGGTCTGGGCAGTAACCCGGATGCACGGCCATTGTGGACGCACTCGGTGTAAATAACTGAACAGAGTACAATGGAGTATTGTGCACTTTGGATACTTTAAGTGAATGTAGCCATGTCCAAACAACCGAAAAGCTCATCAAAACGCGTCCAAGATGCAAAGGCATATAGGGAAGGACTTGGACCACAAGAAAATGTGCGATATTTCAAGAAATTACGATTTATTGGCGATGCAGGGAGTTAGCTCCCTCTTGGATCCGTGACGACCCGATGATTCTTCCTTCAGTTGCATATCCTGATAGAGTCAACTACCTGGTTTTCTCGCCGAGCCCATATACAGCGGAAGACCTTAAATCCTACAAAGGTTTGGAGGCCTATAACCAGATGGTGTGTGGATGGGTGAGGGGAGACGCAGTACCAAGTTGTCAACGACTGTTGTGTTGTGAAGGCCAAAGTAAGTAATGCAATAACGTCTTTAACCAACCTAACTTTAACTGTATGATATCATTGCGATACTCAAGGTGTAGCCAAGTGACTCTCAATCCTGTTTTTTCCCTGGTAGATCTTGGTTGAGCATTGCCAACCACAAGCGAATCCTTTACTTTGATAATCTCTGACATTCCTTTCCCTGGTTTTTGATAACTTTTGGAAGTCGATAATATGGCAAATGTTTTTTTCGATCTGTCCTATTAGTACAACCTGAAACACGGCAATAATTAACCATTTACCTTGAAGACGTTCGGTATATACTTCAGTGCTTTGCTTTGTTGTGATGCGGAGTGCCTCCAATATGGCCACTTCCGGTCTGATGACGCGCCGTGAAAACCCTCTATTCATAAAATCTCAGCAGTGGGTGTGTAGCAGAGAGGCTAGGGAGACTGACTTGTAACCTTATGCTTATGAGGACAACTCCCCATTCAGCCTATTGTTGTTGGCCAAACATAAAGTAGTTTTTTGTCCAAGTCTCGATCTTCGACAGTGTACATGTTTATAATATTTTGCCATTTTACTTCGCTGTTTGCAGCTATATTTGGAGTATGTATTTGCAAAGAATATCCTAACCACGATGTCTGTTTTAATAGACAGAATAAACGGCAGCAGAGCCTACTTTGAAAAGCGACCCCACTGGTTTAGCACACACACACACACACTAATGAACAGATGTTTCATTTAACAAAGAGCAATCGCTTGTACCGTGACATGGAAAGGGTGTCGAGCTGTGCGGTATAATACACAACACGTTTGCCTGAGAATTTAACAAATCACTCATTGAGGACAACCGTAAGCATAGCAGCTATAGCAGCGCGCACATGAAAAAAACACAACTTCACTCATAACAAATGACTGTATTTGTCTATTCGGGGCTTAGGAAAAGCAAAAATGTTCAAAGCTCAACCAGACCGTAACCCTGTAGTATATCAATGGCCATTTAGTCTACAGTCCCAAGTCAAAACAACCTTCTGACGTTTATTAAGCGTTGCTTTGTCAACACTGATATAACGTTGATGAGACACAACCAATATTAGAGTTCCGTACAGAGATGGTCTCTGTACGGAACTCTAATATTGGTTGTGTCTCAAGTTGGCATGCCAACTCTGCTCAGCGGGCCACAGTAGGGGCTTAGCCCGCGTGCAACTGAGTTCTCGTAGAAGGAGTTCGCTGGTTTGGCTAGAAGCTGACAGTGTAGTGACCTGCGCGGGTGGTTCTGCCCACATAATGACATATGTTGAGGCTGCTGATTCTAAATGCTAGAAACAGGTGCTGGGTAGGCAGTTGCTATGCAACAATCGGGTGCCAGCCAGGTGGGCTAAGGCAGAGAGAAGCCGGCACACGACACCTCGGAACACTGGGATTCTTGGAAAGGCTGAACCACAGGAAGAGCCAGTTACACTAAGCTAATACACAGGTGGCGCCCAGACTGTCATAAGAAAGACAGGCAGAATAGTATGACTGTCACACTCAATGACTTCACAATGTGAGATCTATGGGACACAGTCAGTGTTGCTAATAGTACAATATATATATATATATATATATATATATATATCTGAGAATCATTTGAACAGGCTGCATTGATTTAAACGCAAGGCTTTAACACATAAAGGGGAAAATGAGGCAAGGAATTTGAATCAGCTTTAATCCATTTCTCAAGAGAGGGATGCCACAGAGCATGTATTCGCATTGCAAGTTATACACATTGCACTTAATAGAGAGGATTGCCATTGCCGTCACACACACCTCGGTTAATCTCTGGTATCATCGCATGTCCGTAGATAATAAGAGCTCACCACTTTGGCTTTTCAGAATGCGGAGTAGACTGAGCACTGAGGGGAACAGTTGGCCAAATTAAATAACCCCCTTCAACACTCCCTCCTCCATGCGCACCCTGCTATCCCTCCATCCTCCCTGGAGTTTAATTAGGCTCTCTGAGCTCCGTCTGAATAATGCAACACCTGAGCACACCTGAGTAGTCTGCTCAAACACAGAAAGTGGAGAATCAGGAGAGACAAGATGAGCGAGGGAGAGGCAGTGAAAGATAGCGAGAGGGAGAGGAGGTTAAGAGAAAGTGTGTATGGGTGTGAAAGAGACCCGGAATTGTTGAATATGACAAAGTCGTAATCATATGGACACACACACATCCCCCCCAATATTACAATCTGGTGATAATGCCCCCCCCCCCCCCCTATAATATTGATATAAAAATAAAAATGTGCTATGCCCCCCTCAATGTTGACTCCATGGCCTTGGGATATAGATATGGCATGAGATTAGTCCACAAACATTATAAAACTGTTGTGTTCCTCACTGTTAGAATATTTACTTCATTGGTGTAATTAGGTAAACCAACTAACATACTGTGTAAACGTGTTGTGAAATTGCGTCGAGATTGGATAAGGGAAGCTTTGGTTTTGGCACCATCTAGTGCCAATCCACCAGAAGCTTCCGATTGGTCAATTATCAGCTGTTAGGATACGACACATGACATTAACTTTGAAGATGGCTGCCTGCACGGAGGATAAGACGGGTATGTGTTTTTTGGTCAGAGCAACTTATGGTAACTCATGAAATGATACAGCTCTCAACAACAGCTCTCTATTCTCTGAGCTCTCAATTCAGACAGTATTGCTAATGAGAAACTAAACTTATTTTTTCGATCAAAAAATGTAACACCAACGGGATAACGAGCTAGTAGTTAGCTACATGTAAAAGACAATAACAAACGACATAGACAAAACACGTCAGCGTATTGTTCATTGGCATGTTACTTACAATCTGATTAATACCACGTTCTTGGGCCACTGTTTTATCCTAAACCAAAAACAACGGCCTGGGTGTCAAGAGCTATAACCAGAACCTAAACTTTGACAAACATTGCCAAACAACGAGTTGTTTTCCCTTTCAGAGGAAGAGGACAGTATTCTGGAGGCCCTGTGCTTCCCAGAGCGCCCCGCTCCCAGGACCTCCAGCGCATCCTCTCGTGGTAGGGAGGTGGTCACCTGCGTTCTCTGTGCTGACTCGTGCCCCTTGTCTGAGAAGGACCGTCTCCTTAAGCACCTGGCTGTGGAGCATAAACTGGTCATCGCTGATGTCAAACTAATCGCAGACTTCCCTAAGTATGTTACCTGTTCTTAGTGTTCTCCGTACAGAAGAGATACGTTACTTCCCTCGAGATTACTGGCTTTTAAATGCCACAGGAAATAAACGGTGTAAGCTTTCCTTCAGGTACGTGCTGTACTGGAGGAAGAGATTCACAGAGCAGCCCATCACAGATTTTTGCAGCGTGATTAAGACAAACTCAGAAGGCCCTGTTGGTAAGTGTACTTTGATGTAGGTATAATTGAAATTCAAATAATCCTCGGTTCTAAATTCACTCCCTGCGGTTTTAGACAAACAAGAGGACTTCTTCCTCCTGTGTGATGTTCTCCCCGAGGATCGGATTCTCAGGGAACAGCTCCAGCAGAACAGACTGGTGAGTTTCTCAGACCAGGAGCTGCTGCTTGTCCCACTTCCACAGTAGAGCTTGTGCTGTTTCAGCAGTTTTTCACACACAGCAAGACGCTGGTTTCGCAACTGTCGCTCCTTTTAAACTAGGTAAGCATTCAGAGTTGAAAGCGTCAGTTAATGGTTACCTTATAACTTGAATTAGCAGAGAAAATCCCCAAATGCAGTTTACAGCTAGCTAGCGGTAGAGAGCAAACAAAGACCTACTGAAGCGATCCCTCTGCGCTTTTCTGACAGAAATAAACAGTATGTAAACAGTAAACACATGACTTGTGTTTCTGGGACCTTCAGGAAGAGATCTTGGAGCAGCAGCAGAGAGAAAGAGACGACAGCAGCTTTCGACGAGACTGCATGTTTTGCAATGAGGAGTTCACAGGGAACAGGTGGGTTCACATACAGAGGGCCTCTGCCCTGTCCGCTCCTGCAGTACTGCTGACGCTGTTCACACGTGAAGCAGAGCCATGTGACGCTGTTCTCTCATCCCAGATCCTCGCTGCTCAACCACATGGCCCGGGAACACGCTTTCAGTGTGGGTCTACCCGACAACATAGTGTACTGCCAAGAGTTTCTAGACACGCTCCAGGGCAAACTGGACAAGTAAGAATACGTTTACACTCCAGGAAGACATCGATGTTGGAGGAAGCAACTGCACAAATGTGAAGTGATTGTTATGTTCTGATCTCAGTTTGCAGTGTCTCTACTGTGAAAAGACGTTCCGAGACAAGATCACGCTGAAAGACCACATGAGGAAGAAACAGCATCGTAGGATTAACGCCAACAACCACGAATACGACCAATTCTACATCATCAACTACTTGGTGTGTCATGGTGTCTGTGTGTCTATGGAAGCCTCAGAAACATACAGTTACACATGTGTATTTATGGTTTAGCTTGACTTAAGATAAACTATATCACAACGTTTTTCCGCTCCATGGTACCAGGAACTGGGGAAGACTTGGGAGGAAGTCCAGTCCGAGGATGACCATGAGATGCTGGAAGATGAAGATGAGTGAGTCTCCCTCTGGCGCCACTGTAAAACCTTCATGGTTCAGTGTCAGCTGTCACAGGCCTGTACAGCAGGGGTCACCAACCCTGTTCCTGGAGAGATACCTGCCTGAAGGGTTTCGCTCCAGTAGTAATCTAGCACACCTGTTTCTAATACCTGAGGTGACTCAGGTGGCTGGCATGTGGTGTGTTACTCAGAGGATCTGATACAATCCTACATAAAGACAGTCAAGAGTCATGTTCAAATAAATGGGCTAACTCTGTTTTTCCTCTGCAGTGATTGGTCAGATTGGCAGGCTCACCCGGTGTGCGCTGTATGTCTGTTTTGTGCGCACCAATCAGAGACCATGAAAAAGATCTACGACCACATGGGGGTAAAGACACAGTTCACTGAACAGTGAAAGCATGAGAGCATAGTAGTAACATTAACTGAACCTGGAAATTCTTAAGACTAGTCTTTCAAAGCCTTATTTTTTTTCCAGGAAGCCCATGGATTTGACCTTCACAAGTTGAAGTCAGAGCTCAGTAAGTAACACCAGACAATAACTAAACAGCACCAAGACACACACACACCAAACAGTAGTTCTGTCCAACTCACCACCCTGTGTGTCCTTCTATAGACCTGAGGTTCTACCAGCAGGTTAAACTGGTCAACTACATACGCAGGGAGATCCACCAGTGCCGTTGCTATGGCTGCCAGGAGAAGTTTGCCACCGTGTCTGAGGTCCTGAATCACGTGGCGGACGCGGGCCATGCCATGATGCTGCCAGAGATGTCCACATGGGACCAACCTCAGTTCGTCTTCCTTTATGTACCTCTGAGTTATTTACAGATGGAATTATAGTTCTGGATTAAAACATACAACAGTGGATTGACACATTTTAGTCAACTGCAGTACGCTTGTCTCAGCTATAAGTGATTCAGATATACCCTCGTCTTACTGGGCCGCCAAGTCCTGTGTTCAGTAAGGAAGCTGTTCCCTCGCTTCACAGGTACTACTTCCCCACGTATGAGAACGACGCCCTCCTGTGTGCCCTGTCCGACAGTGACAGCGAGAGCGAGAGGGAGGGTCACGGTGGAGATGTCCCTGTCATCGCGGAGGACATCTCCAATCTCAGGGCCTTGAAGCAGACCAGCGTCCTCAACCACCTGCTGAAGAACAGAGGGGCCAACATCTAGCTGGATGAATGCGTGACCCGAAAAGGCATGTGGTGTATTTAAAAATATATAAATATAAAGTGTATTTTTCTCATGCAGTAAAATAATTTCTATTTCATTTTGATAATTGCTCGATACATCAGACAGACCATGTGTTCTGTTGTAAATAAAATATTCAACACAATGTAATCTTGCATCACTGTTAAACACACTGGTTGTTGGTATTGTGTATAAATATATTGTGTATTCCTGAGGAGTCTTTTTTGACCCCTTCCCAATTCTCTAGCAAATCTTTTTTCTTCATGTAGTGTCTTGACTGGGGTGGTGTTGGATCCATTATATTGTAAAAAACTACTACCTCTTGTCATGAGCTGTTACAACCTCTCCTAGCAGGCCTAAAAAAAAAGAGGGTTGACTGCACTATCAAACCACTCAGAACAAGTCAGGAACCAAGTCAGAACAAATCGCAAGCTGGTCACCCACAACAGGCCGTTCTGCCCTCCTGGACCACAGAGGCCGTTTGTCTGGGCACTAGTTAGACCAGCCCCCTGCATCAAGCTTTGTGGCCCCACTACTGGGATCCACACAGGCAGTCACGGTCACACCAGCAGTTTGCAGAAAGTGCCCACAGATGGTGTTCATGTACATTGCCTCCCACAACAAGTGAATCAGACTATATCAAGCAAGTGTCAGTTTATTGCATAGTCAAGACATCATCCAAAATTAATATAAAATATTTTACTCAAACCATACATATTTTGATTAGAGCATGTATATTTCCTCCAAATACCATTGTCAAACATCAAACGCCTGTCAGACGTTACCCCACATTCCTCCAGATAGTGCAATTGATTTGTTTCGGCAGTCACAACTATTGTTCTGGACTGTTTGTGATTGTGGCCTGCCCCAAAGAATATGCACTGCACATCAGTAACAGGAGTGAGACTCAAAGGCTTGCGGTGGTTCAGAATATAAAGCAGAATACAAAAAGGGTTTGTAAGAACCAACTCTTGAAATACAAATATCCAACCACAAATCAAGTCTTATTTTTTTCCTAATATATAAATCTAGATAATACCGTGTCATAACCTGAGATTTGTTGGTGGGGTTGAGTTCAATATTCTATTTCAGTTTCAGAATTTATTTTATAAGATTACAATAACTTTATATATTTTGGTTTTGTTGTGAAGGCACAGAATCTATTAATTTAAATCTGACTGAAAATGGTGCTTGCTCTAGTGCAAAGGTCTGCTTCAAATGGAAGAATTTTTCTGAAACTTATAATGAAAGAGATAACATTCTCCATCTCTTCCCCTCCCAAGCCCATATATGGAAGTTCCACTGCCTATTTACGCTTGGAGAAGGAAGTTGAACATCAATGAATGCAGGAAGAAAAAAGTCTGTGTCACATGTCATAACCACATTTTTTGTGTGCAAAGAAGACCGCCATTTTGGTATATCAAATGTGTACATATTCTTAATCCAACAGCACTGTTACTTAATATAAATCATTCTAAACGTTATATTTGTCAGTAACCGATTCACAATCCACAACTGTCTACTTAGGTTGAATAAAATCAGACTATACATTGATTCCACTACTGAAAACTATTTAAAAAACTACCCTGAGCTCTGAAAAAAAAGTTATAAATACGAAGTACAACCTCAAGCGATAAGGAGAAAGCATAGCTGAATCTTGGAGAGCCTAAATCTAGGTTCTGACCAACTTGAAGCCCTGGCCCGTGTCTAGCACAGCAGGGGGGAACCAGTTTAGTTTGACTCTTTTGAGGCACCGTAGGCAGATGTTGCAAGCCCAAAGCAGGTTCAGACCAGAGCACCACAGAGCCATCTGCACCACAGGGTAGGTCAACCGTGGGAAGTACATCCTCCAATGATTGGTGACATCACTTCCTGTAGGCAGGTGCAGCGTGTAGTCGCTCCATTCCTTGGAGATTCCGTAGGCGGCAGAGACCGTCCTACCCCTCTCCGACCACTGGGTGGCGCTGTTGGGGTTGCAGTTGAACTCCACCCATTGGGAGGTGAAGGCCCCCAGCTGGGCAGAGTCCTGCAGCTCCAGGTCGCTGGAGCGGGTGAGCTGTGCCCCCTGCACGGCTACGTACAGCCCCTCCACCCCCCGGGCAGCCTTCACCCAGGGCATGGCGTTGTCACAGTCCAGGACCAGGATGAGACGGGAACGTGCGGCTCCGTTCTTCTCCTTCCACCACTCCAGGATGCGGTCCAGCGACAGGCTGTCCCCTCCTGAAGGACGAGACGCACACCAACCACACCAGTCAGTCAAGTCGTTCAGAGTCGTTCAGAGTTGTCAACCACTCTGGTTGTCAATGGTGACCTTTTACTGTTCTCAGTGAGGGGAAAATTATTTAAAGTTTCACTTTAAAGATGTATATTTGGGGGATCTTTTTAATGCATTATTGGACAGTATTTTTTGTGAAGTGTGACAGGAAAAGCAAGGCGAGAGATGTTAAAGGGATAGACATGCAGCAAAGAGCCATGGCCGGATTTGAACCCAGGCCGCCTCAGTCTACATGGTACTCGCTTATCCTGTGAGCTAACGGGGCGCCCCATAGCAAGGTATATTATAATGAGTGAGTTAGGTTCTCATTGAGAGGAGAAAACTATTTAAGCTTCACTTTTATAACACAACAGTTCACTCCGCCTCCATCCTTACCTGCCAGGGCCCACTCCCCGGTCCGGTGCGTGTGGCCGCTGTAGAACAGAACGTAGGTGTCGTGTCGCGGGCCGTCGGCCGTGCGGACCTCCAGGAAGGCCTTGATCTTGGCCTGCAGAGCCTCCAGGGTCAGCCCGCTTGTGGAGTAGTCGCAGCCAAACGACTCGATCATGTGGTGTGAGAAGAAGCGCTGCATGGTGTTCAGCATGTCTGTGGAGCGCAGGTTCAGATCCCGCACCTGGTCCGGGGGCAGCAGGGTGGGCTGGCCGTCGGGGCTGAAACGTGGGAGACGGGAGGAAGTCAGTTGTGCAGTTAAGTCTTGTTTAGATGCCGTCTTTGAGGGTGGAGGGGGGTTTAAGTGTTGATGATCTGTGGGCATGGGTGAAGCCCTCTGTGACATTGCTTGTAAAAAAGTTCAAAACAAAATCATTATATTCAGCTTTATGATCATTTGATCAAGATGGCAGCATGTGTGGGTAAACAAAAAAAGTGTCTGCCGTGTTCTGGATGAAAGGAAGCTGAGTAGTGATGAAGTTTCCTACCTGCAGTAGTTGGTGGGGATGACCACAGCGTAACCCATGCAGGTCCCACCCAGGCAGTTCCCCAGCTCGTAGAAAAGCCCATGGAACAGAGACTCCAGGGGCAGG
This sequence comes from Hypomesus nipponensis, assembly GCF_054491055.1. Lineage (NCBI taxonomy): Eukaryota > Metazoa > Chordata > Actinopteri > Osmeriformes > Osmeridae > Hypomesus > Hypomesus nipponensis. The sequence continues at coordinate 1,757,521 of NC_140374.1, forward strand.
ACCAGTAGGAGCATGCCCATGAAGATACTGCTGGAGGACTGGGACACACATAAACCATCTATTCAACATCTACACAGAACAGGAGCATGCGGCAAGCGAAAACAGTGTAAACCAGGCCTACCTGCCATGACAACACTGCCAAGATGGAGGTCGACACCAGACTGAAGAGTACCAGGCGATGAGAAATGAGGCAGAAGTGCCTCATTCCCTTGGAGGCCATGACCTTCTCCAGGCTGCCTCCTCCCGGCCCCTGGGCCAGGCTCACCCTCTGGCAGTCGCTCAGCTTGGTGTGGAAGCCCCACACGGTGATCACAAACACCACGTGGCAGATGACCCAGAACACACCGCACACCACGAAGGCCGGGATCTTCAGGTACCACTGGTGCAGGTCGGCCAGCTTCACGGCGGCCAGGCCGAGGAAGGCCACCTCCACCAGCAGCAGGGGGAGCAGGGAGAGCTTGCGCCACAGGCCGCGCCACAGCAGCAAGGGAAGCCAGCGCTCCGTCACCGACAGTCCGCTGTAGTACACGTCCAGCAGGGGGTCGCAGATGAGCTGGCTGAAGAAGCAGGCCAGAGCGAAGGGGTTGGTGGGGGCCTCCAGGGACCTGAAGAAGAGCGCTGCCGTGACGACGCTGAAACAGACCAGGTTAGGAAGAGCCAGGACAGCTTTCATCCGGAGGGCCACCATGACCGCAGCCATGGCAACCACCAGGACTACGACACTCGTGGACTTCTGGATGGGCAGGATGACGCTGGCTGCAGCAAATCCCGCCAGCTCCAGGAACTCCGCCGAGGTGAGAAAGGCGGGACGGTATCTGGTGCAACCGCACAGCCTTTCCAGCAGAGCCCAGAGCGTCCTTATGCCAAGACTGACCAGCAACAGATAGTTGGTCGCTTGCTCTTTGACGTCATTCTCCAGGTCCTTACTGTTGATGAAGCACAGCAAGCCCAGGAGGAATCCAAAACATAGGTGAAGAAGGCTCAGGCTGACTGCCTCCATGTTGAAGAAGTAATACAATATGCTTGCTATCCCGAGGACTAACAACGCCAAAACTAAAATAACAAGGATGGTGGATTCAGCACTCTTTTCCCATCTTACGTAGAGCCCCAGGCACAAGGCCACCAGGAGGTTTAGGCCGGACAGGTATCCCAACCACCGGACTGAAGACCACATGTTCACCTCTCCATTGACCTCATCCAGTCGGGTCATAGCAGCATGTAGACAGTGACTGACACAGTAGCGTAGTATGCGACACATCTTGTTGACGGATGTGTCCAGATAACTATTTACACAGGGTTATCTTTATACAACATTTGGGTAAAGGTTATACCTAAGCTGACTTAACGGCTACATGTAACTAGTTAATGATAGCTGCCGGTAAAGTATGCTAGCCGTTAGCTAGCGAACAAACCATCTTTGCAGGCAAGATTAGCTAGCGCTAGCTATCTAGCTGATGATCAAACTGGCCTAGATCGTGTTAAACGTTGACTATGTGCAAAGTTGATGAAACTACAAAGACAAATCCCTAGAGGTATCTCTTGTTAGTACAACGCGCAAGGAATGTCCTTCTTTTCCCACTTTGAAAACTTTCAGTCAATGACCACCGCCATCGGGCTTGTTGATCTCTGAATCTGAATTCATGTAGTACGGAACGGCTGAAGGGACAATCTTCATTTCACATTCGTGCAGGAGCAGTTTTACATTTTAACCATTGAAGCGAAAAAACCTGACAGAAAAACATTTTATCAGGAATGTTTATGTATTTATACTAATTGAATCTACCAATGGAGTCAATAACACAAACACATCGCATTTATATTCATTTATAAAAGAGAAAAATACAACCATTCTTTATTCACACATTGTCCTGTTTGTCCAAAGATGTAATATATAAGTGTGAATGATGATTCTAATCTTGCAAATGAAGGATGGAATAAAAAGAAAACCATGGAAGACAAACAGTTAAAGAAACAGTATCACAAAATGCTTTCGGGTAGATTGGACAACCTTCAAGATGAGACAATATTAAAAAAGCATTTTTTTTCCCCCTGTTACAAACAGCTGAAAGTAAACTAAGTCTAATAAATGTTATGTAGTTGCCTTTTGTGTTATATTTAGTAAAATAACAGACAGCAATGGCTTTTTTTTTTTTTTTTTTACTGAAACTAAAAATGTATACAGCAACTGCCAATTATGTTTGAAATTGGTGATGGACACTTGAACACGACAGACACTTTGGCAAAGGAAGCCTGTTGTATGAAGCCAGGTGAAAAGGGAATCCAACATGGACCATGTGCAAGAAAATATGGTTGCGACATTGCTGTGAAAGAAGGCACCTTTTGGGCTCCAGGTATCCCGATGAATGAACTGTAAGGGCCCATAATATTGGTCACATTAACAAGACTATGTTCCTAAAACAGGACTTATATTTGACTTGTGGCACCCTAATGGATTGTTATTGATCAAATAAAGTGCCGTAGACAAATACATTACAACACATTCTCACATACACATCCCCCCCACAAACACACACCCACACACACACACACACACATATGCTAGTGTCATTTACTGGGCTCTGTCCCCCCCCCCCCCCCCCACCCCAAAAAGGTACAGTACTTTCAGATGACACCTCCCTACTGCTAAAATGCACTTGGATCCGAGAAAATGTGACGATAGAAATACAGGATAATAGTGCAAAACCTCACTGAGGTAAATCTGATGAATACATGTGACGAGATCATTTGGGAAATCTAATTTGGACTATCAAATTAGGTATATGACTGTTAACTTCATGCATGTAGAGGACTGAAATACTGATGGGATTTTTTTATGATAAAAGACGTACTTGTACTTCAGTTGTATGAAAAACACGGTCAAACGTAAGATATAATGAAAAGAGAACAAGCCCAATATTTGATTTAAGATCAACAATGTTGCACTCAGTTCCTAGATGGTAAATGTCCATGTAAGACCAAAGCAGCAAGATATCTGAAGAACAGTAAACGAGCGGAGGATGTATTGATAAATCCTACCTCTGGTATGACAGTCTGAAAATGTCTCAACACAGAACAATGACGACTGAGTGACACTCCTGCCCCGTCACACAAACACTGACACAGGGCCACTGACACAGGGCCACTGACACAGGACCACTGACACAGGACCACTGACACAGGACCACTGACACAGGGCCACTGACACAGGGCCACTGACACAGGACCACTGACACAGGGCCACTGTCACAGGGGCACTGACACAGGACCACTGTCACAGGACCACTGTCACAGGGCCACTGACACAGGGCCACTGACACAGGGCCACTGACACAGGACCACTGTCACAGGACCACTGTCACAGGACCACTGTCACAGGCCACTGTCACAGGGCCACTGTCACAGGGGCACTGACACAGGACCACTGTCACAGGACCACTGACACAGGACCACTGACACAGGGGCACTGTCACAGGACCGCTGACACAGGACCGCTGACACAGGACCGCTGTCACAGGACCACTGTCACAGGGCCACTGACACAGGGCCACTGACACAGGGCCACTGTCACAGGAACACTGACACAGGCCACTTCAGTAAACCTAACGTGAACGCCTACCTTACTATGGTTTTTAAATGCTAAAAATGCTACAAATATATATTTATTCTAAAAAGACAACTAAGCCACAGATGCCAAGTTAAAATGGCATTGTTGCCTGTGTTCAATTTTCTCTTTTTTTTTCCTCAATTTTTTTGTTTTACATTTTGCAACTTTTTTTTTTACTAAATGCACACCGATAATTTGATAAAATTGAGTTAAACTGACAAGCCAGCAAACCTAATTCCATCTCAATGTTTCCACAGAACAAGAACAAACTTGAGTTATTATCTAAACTAAGTAGCCTGTTGGCCTAGTGCGGAAGCATATACTACTTGAAGACTTCAAATCTACTGAAACATACAGAGTATAAACCAGTTTTCTACTGTTGTCATATGCATGACCTACTGATAAACGGTATGGAAATCAGGGAGCTGGCTAGCTATCTCCAGGGCTTTCAGCTTACAAGTCTATTCAAATAACCCTACATTTGTTTATCACAAGAAAGTATTATGTAAGTGTGTGTGCATTTGTGTTAAGAATGTAATCATGTCACATAAAAAAAGGAACAAACTCACTTCTGTAAACGTCTTTCTTCCACTCTGTGCAAACTGCATCATTTTGTTTGGGTTTAAGAGGAGAAAAAAATGCAGCACATTATTTTGGCAGCTCAGCAGTTGAGGGGGTGGATAGATGACAGAGAGAGAAAGAGAGAGAGAGAGCAAAAGAGAGAGAGAGAGAGCGAGAGGAAGAAAGGACGAGAGAGCCAGGATGTTGGTCTCCCAGCCAGCGTTCAGCTGTGCAGCAGGATGGGGTCTCCCAGCCAGCGTTCAGCTGTGCAGCAGGATGGGGTCGTCCAGCCAGCGTTCAGCTGTGCAGCAGGATGGGGTCGTCCAGCTCGTGGAACAGCCCTGAGCTGCTCTGGCTCTCCCCAGAGTCAGAGTCATACGGCGTGTCAGGCAGCTCCGTGAAGCCCCACGCCAGCTGGTCGTCTTCAAAGTCGGAGCGCGCCTGGACAGGGACGTCCGCGTAGTCGTCGTCCTCGTTGGAGTGGAAGTCCTGGGGGATGAACAGCATCTCCGGGTAGTTGCGACTGACCAGGTCGCTGCTGGTGGTCAGGGACACCTTCCGGAAGGCAAGGAGGTGCATGTGGGAGAACTTGACGTACTTGTAGCGCTTGAAGCCGAGCGACTCCACCGCCACGCGCCAGCTCCGCATCATGAGGGCGTGGCGGTTCTGGTGGGAGGAGTCGGGCGTGATGATGAGCAGGAGGCCGTGCAGCTGAAGCAGCTCGTGGGCCTTCTTGCAGCAGATCCAGCGCTGGTAGGGCGAGGGGAAGTAGGAGAGGAGCAGGGAGAAGACGACCACGTGGAACAGCTGGGCGGGGAGGGCGTCGATGGGGCTGCGCAGCTGGCGCAGGAAGGCCTCCACCGCGTCGCCTGCCAGCTGCAGAGGCTGCTGGAGCTGGAGGTTGAGGAAGTCACACTTGTATACACTCTGTTGGGGAGAGACAGGACACACACTGTTGTAGGTCGGTTATCAAACTACCGTGAATGGTGGAATGGGACGACCAGTCAGGATTTTAAAGCAGGAAGTGGATGGGCACATACCTCCACCGCAGGCACTATGTCGATACCAACTGTAAGGAACTCATCAAACTTCAAGAATGGGTTGAAACAGCTTCCCACATCCAACAGATGCATTTTTCCCAGTTGAGGGATTGAACTGCAACACAAAAACCCTCACTTGTTAATCAGTTTACCGCAGGGAACAGGGCACTGCATCATTTTGTATCTAGCATTACAGTACGTGGACGACTAAGTGTCATACTGTCCATCCTGTGGACATGTAACTAAAGAACAGGGACGATGAGAGAAAAGGGAATGAGGGGGAGGGTTAGGAGGGGGAGGGGGGTTAGGAGGGGGAGGGGGGTTAGGAGGGGGAGGGTTAGGAGGGGGGTTAGGAGGGGGAGGGGGGTTAGGAGGGGGAGGGGGGTTAGGAGGGGGAGGGTTAGGGTTAGGAGGGGGAGGGTTAGGGTTAGGAGGGGGTTAGGAGGGGGAGGGTTAGGAGGGGGGTTAAGAGGGGGAGGGGGGTTAGGAGGGGGAGGGTTAGGGTTAGGAAGGGGGTTAGGAGGGGGAGGGTTAGGAGGGGGAGGGTTAGGGTTAGGAGGGGGAGGGGGGTTAGGAGGGGGAGGGTTAGGGTTAGGAGGGGGAGGGTTAGGGTTAGGAGGGGGGTTAGGAGCGGGGGGGTTAGGGTTAGGAGGGGGGGGGGTTAGGGTTAGGAGGGGGGGGGGTTAGGGTTAGGAGGGGGAGGGTTAGGAGGAGGAGGAGGGTTAGGAGCTGGGGGGTTAGGGTTAGGAGGGGGGGGGGTTAGGGTTAGGAGGGTTAGGGTTAGGAGGGGGAGGGTTAGGGTTAGGAGGGGGAGGGGGGTTAGGAGGGTGAGGGGGGTTAGGAGGGGGAGGGTTAGGGTTAGGAGGGGGAGGGGGGTTAGGAGGGGGAGGGTTAGGGTTAGGAGGGGGAGGGGGGTTAGGAGGGGGAGGGGGGTTAGGGTTAGGAGCGAGGGGGTGGGTTAGGAGGGGTCAAAAGGAGCTGCAGTTGTACCTAGGGACTGTGGTGATTGGCTGGGCACTCAAAGCTGGGGCACTCACAGCCAAGGCCAGCCTCGCACTTTTCTCATCCTTCTCCAACATTCTCTTCATCCCGCCATCCAGGAAATACTCCTGGCAGATGCTGGGGGGGGAAACAAAGTCACATGGTATGACCTCATGCATAACTGTTAAAGTAACAGCAACGTGATGAGGAAAGTGGGGAAACGGCTGGCAGAATTGTGACCGGCGTGGCGGAGCCCTGCGAGGCGTATGGCGTCTCTCCGGAGCAAGGCGAGGCTCTGACCTGCGGCACCACTCGATGCGTCCCTCTCCTTCCTGGTTCTGGGTCCAGTGGTTGTCTGCCAGGTTCTTCATGGCCACGGCGTACTCAGTCAGGGTCAGCTCATCCTTACAGTGCTCCTGCCAGATCTTCTCAAAGTCCCCCACTGCAGACGGAGCAACACACACAGACGTGAAGAGACGGCAGAACCCATCAGAACCAGACGATCGTGGCTTCTGCGGCTCATTCGGCATTTTATCCTGTTCCAATCCATTACATTCAGTAGAAGTTCCAATCCATTAGATTCCAATCCATTAGATTTGGTTAAAAGAAAACAAAGCATTTCTGTGTTACATAAATCAGCCATGTTAAACCACAACATTTTAAATACCTACTTGCAAACGGCAACCACCCAAAAAGTTGGATTAGAGTGGGATGACCTCTGTTGCTATCACAACAGCTGAAAACGCCCAGAGCTATCGCTCAATGCATACTGCTCGCCTCTAGCACTAAGTAGAAGCAAGACTTCAGTCTGAAACTTTACACAATCAGCTCCACATTCATTGTGACAGCATGAATTCCCTTCTCCTTGGTCCTTCTGAGTGTTGGGGAGCGGGTTGGTTTTCGTGTGAAGCAAACAAGCCGAGAGGAAAGCTACCCCATGACCACCAGGAAAACACCATATCAGATTTAGAGACAAAAACAAGTGAAACTGAAGTAAACAGCCGGGCCCTACAAAGCACAACTGCTGTGTTCCAATGGCAGGCAGACCAGATCATGCTTTACTCATTAACCAGTCTGGTCATGGGGTGCCACACTGAGAACACTGTGGCTTCCTACCCTGCTAGTCTAGAAGTTGGCTCTGGTGATGGCTCTGGCTCAAGTGTTGCTGGTGGTGACTGTGTGGATATTGTATACTTCCTGGTTGAAAAGGGGTGATTGTTGCTCACAGTGTAAAGCAGACCATGGGACACATTCAGTCACTCATCATCATTACTATTTCTGAATTTGTTAAAAGGTGTGATGCACATTCTTTGGACTAAACCATCAAAGGAACCTCAGAGCACTAACAACACCTGAGCCCAGTTGACTGGGTCTCAAACTACAGATGTCAAACACCATCTCTAAAAAACTGTAATAGTAAAAAAGTGTATTTGCTTTTAAATGGCAATTATGGTTACAACTAACAGTTTGGCTCGATCAAGATCAGTTAGACTAGAGTAAAACACCCCTATTTCATGGTCCTACCGAGACTAATTACCATCTTATAACCATTTTTACATTTCTGCTTATTGAGTGTTTTCCATACTGCGTGGTCTGAAAAGAGTGAAATTGAAAAAGTTATTGTTCCCCATGGCAACATTCTCCATTGAAAGAACTCTTATAGACTCTGTATTGATGTGAGAATAACCACAGTTTGAAACAGTTAAGCTGACGTCATGTAAGCAGGGGAAAGATACTACATTTTAACATTTGGGACAGAATCCTGCTCAAGGGGAATCACTGTCTCACTGTGGACGGCCGTTGATATGCATCATCAGCCAGTCTACAAACAATAAAACACAGAGTGCTGCCAGGACTACCAATCTATTAAAGGTTGTTTGGAATTAAGATACTTGTTGGACAGTCAGAACCAAGAAGGATTTCTAGTATGTCGCGTTGTCTAGTCGTTATTAAGATAGCAAAACGTCTAAGCAGGAATTCCTAGGCAGATCAGCACCAACTGATCAAGAGCATACTTCACTTTGGTTGTCAGTTATTCAGATAATGTAAGTGTATACTCTTATATAAGTGCAAACCAACCCTATTCTAAATTAAACCATGAGATAGGAGGGCAATCTAGCTGGCTAGAAAGACTATAAAGACCGATGTCCCTTATAGTGATTTATCGATCAGAATGACGGTGAAAGACTGAAGAGGGAAGTTATTGATTGATTGAAAGACAAGGCTATGCTAAATGATACTCGCTAGTACTACAAGATTGCTGAGCTGGCTGGCTGGTGAGCTAGCTACCTATGCTACACAAATTGGCCTTGTTTTCAAGATTTAAATACCCATGGGCCATGTGGCCATGACTGTAGAGGACCGATTTCTGTCTGGCCTGCATTTTTGTTAGCCAACTAGCTGGCTAACGTTAGCTTAGCATTACTTCTTACCTTCTCGGTATTTTCTTCGCAGTTTTCTGTGAACATTTTTCACAACTCCGGATAATTTTTCTTGCTCTTTTTTCTTGCATCGCGTGTCATTTGGTATAAGAACGTACAACGGCTCTGTTTCAGATTCTGTCTCTCCTGTCTCTGCATTGTTTAAAGGATCCATAGCACTGCGCCGTCGGTTCTTGTCTCTAGCTACCGGCGCACCGGTCCACAAGCCAACAACGCTCGAGCTGATTGCCTCGCGTGCACACACATGCTGCAGGGCTGACAGCTGCACAGCCAACCAGAGAACCAGGAACAGAAACGCCTTCAAACGGCATACAGACCGCTGACTGTCTGTGCGCTGCAATTTAAAATAAAAGTAAAATCTGATCTGAATATTTTTCAGAGTCGATAAAAAATACTAGTTAAATAGTATACACTGATAATACAAGTGCGAGTGAAAACAGAAACATTCTGAACCGAAACTTTCTTAATCCCTTTTCAACGGCAGTCACTGTATTTCCAGGCAAGACGAGTGTCATGGCAGCTGTTAACCGATTTAGATGAGGTCCAACGTGATACCAGGTGTATACCAGACAGAAGATACTCCATACGAGAGCACTAGTACCAGATATCCCACATACAGTACAACCTCAACTATGTAATTTACTTAAAAAATATATAATTATTGGGATATACTGTGTGAATCAACAGCAGCAGAAATAAAGGGTACCAAGGATTGTTTAGCTATGCCGGTAGTGCCATCTAAAGGATAGCAGTATAATATAGTGTTTAGTGTTTCCTGAATCCAAAAACTACCATTCTCTAAGGTGGATATTTTTACATTCAAGCCTATGTTGTACCATCATTGTCAATGATTAAAGCCTAAATAAATGGGAAAATAAATGCTTTATTTCTTAGAATGGTTAATGTATTTGCTTGTTAACATGTCTTCCTCAGAGCACTGTAGTTAAAATATTACAAACTTTCGTTCTAGTCGATGTTGAAGAGCATCCTTTCAATAATAACAAGCACATGATAGTGTTTTAAGTATGTATTTAGCCCTTTTTGGGTCACAAAAATAGTGTCACAGCTGTTAGTTTTAATGCTGTGTCATATCGTGTGAGGTTTCCACTTCCTCCATAGAGGACAGCTGGCATCAGCATCATGGGAGGATTTAAACATGAACATCCAGTCATTTAGCAGAACGTGTAATGTGTCTGCTAAATGACTACATGTAAATGTAGTGTAATAGTGACAGCAACATTTTCAGCAATGTTATAATCAGTCTAATGCTAAGACCAACTTTAACGGCAGTAGGGAGATCCTACAAGGAAAGTTGTTGGATCTCAAAATGTATTCACAGTCACAGGCTGAATCACACAGGCTTGTGTGCCTCATTGCCCTGCTTGTGGCACAAGGCAGCAATTCCATTAAACTCTAACATGACACCTTGACCTCTATGCAACATGACTTAAAGATAAACAAACGACATGGCACGGACAGACATCATATTATTTGACTATACTGACAGTGTTTTGTTCAGTCATTCACCACACTGTCATACCTTTTAGATTTAACGTAAATTATGGCTTAACAAATAATCAAACCAACAAGCTGTGACCTAAATCGAAGTTATAAGGAAACAAATTCACACCTAACATGTGTCTGACGTGTATCTTCCACTTCAATATGGCATTATGGTTCTCCGCTGGCTAAAAATTACCACTTGTTCGTCTGTTAAGCACAAGGGAGTGATAATCCTAGCAAAGGACAGTCATGGAAGCTCTGACAAACAGCTGCAGCTGGGAAGGCTCGACCACAGCCAAACTGTTTAAGTTCAAAGGTCAAAGTTAGTGGCACTGGCTATCAAGTTACTCAGTGTGCAACCAGTATGGCCATCTTCATCATCGTCGTCATGTATGTTGTTTATGAGCTGTACAATTTTTGATGTTGGATCGGGAGACTAATACCGCTCTGAGTTTGATATGTGTAAGCAGAGAAGTCCGTGGGGAGGTGGAACAGTGAGGACTGATGTGGTAACAGGACGTTAAGTAGCATACGTGCGCTGGGCTGTGTCGCTGGCTTGCATTTTTCTTCCCCAGGGACATTGGAAAACAGTGGTTTGAACGAAGGATGTGCAGTAAAAGAATAACTTGTTGAAAAAGTATAGCTTAACAAGTATTTATCTAGTTTTGGCCCTTTTTAGATTAAACACAGCTTGTGAATGTATGCTTCATAATGTCAAGTGCGATGATGTGAATAGCTTCATGAGCCGCTATTGAAAGTGAACTACCTATAGGCTATAAACATATTTCAACAGATATGACTACAAGTGATAACAAGGTTTGAGCAAAACCAAACATTTCAACATATCAGAACGACTAATGCACTGCACTGCAAGAAATGTAATTCAAAGCCAAAATGCACATATTCTTTTATTTTCATACTATGGTGTTTCAGGTAATTGCACATAATTTAACTTGTATGATAGATAGTTTGTCTCCCTCAACATGAAAATGTTCAGATAATTAACTGCAGATCATTCTGTTATGAAACAGACATTTCAGATATTTTCATAACTGCACAAATGTTTTACTTTACCAAGGGCTCATCTAAAGACCCTCCCTGTCCCTGCTCTCTGAAAATGAACTGAAAGTAGGCGACTGTATAACTCAGGTTACCTGCCACATGCTGTACATTTCAACCTTCTGGTGGCAATGACATCTTCCCTTGACTGTTTATAAGACTGGCAACATATTCAGTTTTTATTCAGATTCACCAGGATGTTTAAAGTGATCTCAAGGACACTGTAATCTGATATGTCTGCTTAAAATACTGCCTCACTGCCTTGCCTTGACAGCTTAGGACATCATGGAGAGTTCTTCTCCAAAGGTCATTGGTGTGATGAATGGAGTTCCACAATACATTTCAGGCTGTTGATATCTTCATCAGAGAAATCATGTGTTGTACACCTCTCTCTTTACAAAATCTAAAATAATGTACACTGACAGATGATTATTTACTATTGCACCTGAAAACATATTAATAATTAAACATTTTCATAAATTACAAATATATATATATATATATCAATGGAAATCATACAATAATGTTCTGCACCAGACTCTGGAGGGGTTGATATAAACAATCAAATCTGTTTCAGTTACAAGCTATCCTATCCCAGACACAGTCTGCAAAAAAACGTGTTTAGTTGTAGTCTTGGTGGTTGTGACAGTGTTCCATTTCAGTGTAACATACTTGACACAACATGCATCCTGTATGCTTTTAAAGGACTAACCCTTAGGGTCGCTCAATCCATCAAAACAAATATTTTTGTCAGAAAAGGGGGTGAATTGCGGCTCATTTAAACAACAGTCAACAATTAGCAATAGTTTGGACAATGTGCACATATCATACGGAAATCATTTAATTGGACAAATATTGTATTTCAATTGTAATAAGGCCTACTGTGAGCTACAATGCATTGTCAGTGTCAGAAAAACTATATTTGTTTGGAGAAAAAAAATATCATACATATATATGTACATTAACTGTATACTATTCAATGTATATCTTTTGAAGTGATATCACATTTTGAAGTGATATACTGTGTTATAGTAAATGTTTTGTGTAAACTGCAATCCAGTAATTGATCACAGAAAGTGCACAAAAAGATTGTTTGACCATTCTATCTTCTTTTGTAGAATGTTATATATAACACATACAAAGATTTTCTGATAAGGCACGTGATAAGGGAAGACAATATCTACACTGACGGATGTTTCTGGGTAACAGGCTCAAGGCTTGTATGTTCCTGAACTGTGTTGTCTCTGGGAGTTTGTTTCTCTCCCTGGCAGCAGAGCCAGAGTACAGAAAACAAGTAGAGAGTGAAGCAGGCCAGAAAGTCGTAATGATAGGCCACAACAAAGAACACCACTAACAGGAGGGAGTACATCAGCGCTTTGGAGATGTTGTGAAGGGAGAACGTTTCCTTCCACCATGCTAGATTGTTCTCTGCACCACTCTCTCCTTTGAATAGTGCAGACAGCGAACTAACGGGCGGCTCATCCACCGTTTCAAAGTCCAGCAGATCCTCAAGAGTGTCATTGGGTGGCTCCTCGTCCACAGACTCGCTGATTGACGGCATGGGGGAAAGCTGGTGTTTACTCCTGCTTATTGAAGGTCTTTTTCCAAAGCTCGTAGCTACAGGTGTGTCCTTACTGCTGCCTGACGCTGCCAAAGCAGCGCCCTGCTTCTGTGAGGCCCTCAGGCTGTGCAGGTACAAATCCATCTCGTCGTCTGATAAAGATTCAGTGGAAATACTGCGCTCATCCCCGTCCTCATAGCAAGATTGACCTGCTCGGAGCGGTCCGTCTCCTTTGACAGAGTCCATCTCTTCTCTTACCACACTGTACTGGTCGCTGTCATGGTCTGCACAGTCGTCGCAAGGAGCATCTTCCACAATATAGAGATTTGCTTCATTCATTTCCCATCTGCTGTCCTCTACATCTGTGTTCTTAGAGTTGTTTGCGTTGACTCTCTCAACCTCACTACCACTCTCAAATGTGCTGTTTCTATGTTCTGCTGTTAGTAAATGATCTGCAGCTTCAATTTGTGCTTTACTCCCTATCTGGTCCTGCTCTCCGTCTGTGTATTCATCCCGCTCTCTTATCTCCACCTCCTCATCTGTCTCTCTACCAATAAAAATCCCTTCTCCATCTTCCTTATTTACCATTTCTTCTTCATCCTCCACCATCTCCTCTTCCTCCGACTGTAGCTGATCATCATCTTCTTCCTTGATCTCATCTTTCGAGGTTTCCAGCTCAATCCCCACCCCCTTCTCATCCAACTCCACCTCCCTTTCCTCTATTTCTTCAATCCTACACTCATCCACGTAAATCTTCTCCTCCTGCTCCTTTTCTTCAACTATGATCTTTTCTCGTTCTACCATCTTCTCCTTCTCCACCAGCTCTTCCAAAACCTCATCAACCCTCTCATCACCATTCTCTTCTCTCTCTTCTTGGTCAATCTTGCTTTCCTCTCCTCCATCTTCTATTAGCAACATTTCCTCTTCTTCCTCTACAATCTTCTCCCAGTCTTTTTCATCAACGTTTTGGTTGTCACACTTCTGTCTCTCATCAAAATGTGGATGTTTTGAGGATCCATCATGATCTTCTACAAAGCCAACATCCTTCTCAGTGAGTGTCACAACTAATTGATCTCCCTCTTTAGACTTTGAGTCATATTCTATGACATCCTTCATATCCCGAATATTTCCACCACCCTCGCCTTCTGTTGGTAGATTTGTTTCACCACACCAGTCGTCTGACTGAAACCCGCCCTCCTCTTTGTCGGATCCTTTCTCACTATCCAATGATATGCAATCCTTGTGGAAAACAGGGTCATCCTTTTTTATTGCAGCCACACAGTTGTTTGCGTTCAGGGTGTATACAGACGGCTTATTTTCAATACTTGGGTGATTTGGCATTTGGGTTGTGGATGACTCAACTCTGAGGTCACCATCTATAAGCTCTGACATGACTGCAACTGTATGTAACCTATCTGTCCCCGTGGACCGTTCACCAGGGAGGACTGTGAGAGGACTCCCTCTTTCCTGTGGCGGCTCTACGCTCACACGGTTTGGTCCCCAGCTCACCTCTGGGACCATCTCAGGACTGGGGTTTTCTGGCACTCTGACCAGAGTTTGTGTTTGTAAACCTACCATGTCCAAAACACTCTGTATTGACGCAGATGTTGTGTCTACTATCTGCGTTTGTGCCGATGTGACCCCGGGTGGGATTTGAACCGAGGAATTCCTCTTGGCCTGGTGAGGCTGGTGGTGGGCTTCAGATGGGCCTTGGGGGGCCTTGGGGATTAGTGCTGTGGGAACCGGCGTGTCTGCACCAGTCCTGGGAACACATCTGTCTGCCTCGTCAGAGACAGGTTTAGACCGCCCACTCAGTCCAAGTACTAAACAATGAGCATCTGATTCCAGTGGTTCTCTCTGATTCCCTGACTGTTCTACATGAGTTCCACCAGCATCTGATGTCAAGTTGAAACCGTAGTCTACTTTATGTGTTGAGGTGCATCTCTGGGAAATGCCTGTAGCTGATTTTCCATCATGCAACCTTCCCTTTGATAGACTTGTTTGATTCCTTGTATTGGTTACATTCTGACGGTCACTTTCTACTTGACAAAACACCTGGTGGTAAAGTGGAGCCAAAACCGTTCCAAATGTGACGCCGCTGGTCTGACCGACTGGGACTGCAGAACTAACAACATCATCAGGACACCCTACACCTGGGTCATCTGATTCACCTCTTTCCTCCACCACAGTATTCTCCATCTGCAAGATACTTTCCACCATCTCATAAGACATGTCATCTGTTTGGCAGGAGGGAGCGTGTTCATCCGTCAAACCTGATAGGTTGTTGGAGATGATAGTGACCTCTGACCCTCCCAGGTCTGACGTGATAGGGCCGACAGCCCAGACAAAGTCCTGAGATCCCTCAGCCTCATTGGTGGAAGGCCTGCCTGTCTTGTCCGACGTCGCCACGGAATCGGATTGCATTTGCGGTCCGTTGGATGTGTTGTGTTGTGGTTGTGTCTCGGGTCCATTTGGAAGGCTTTTCACAGGAAGTGTGTTGTGTTCTGGTCCATTTGGAAGGCTTTTCACAGGAAGTGTGTTGTGTTCTGTGAGAGGCTGAGATGGGTCCAGTGGGTTGTTCTTGTTTTCACTTGTGAAGTCGTCTCTCTGGGAGAAGTAGTCCCTAACGCGTGCCATCCTCGCTTCCTTACGGCGGTTTCTTCGAGTACAGTTCTGTCTGCTCTCCACCTATCCATTAACAAGGGTCACACACTTTATCAACATGCCAACACAGCCATCTGTAACTTCTGCCATTTACATTTTTTAAATAAAATTATTATTAAATCAAACAATGTCAATGTTTAAAAGGTGTGGGTTACCGAGGAATTTGATACATTAAGATGACTCCTGACACAAACTGGTTACCCTTCTCTGAAGCGTAGATGTATACATGGTACATGTGACTGTATACATGGTACACGTTATGTTCTCATGTGTCACGGAGATGCAACCAGCACACGATGGAACATAGTGTTACTAATGTTGGCAATCATGTGACAGCTTTTCAACAGGAGCACCTGGCTTCCCTCTCTGTCTTTGCCCTGGTAGAACCCAGGCCAGTCTACACCAGAAACTCAATCCATTCAGAATATTCAAAAGTCTTGTGAAACTGATTACATCTAAGCAATTTCTATAGCTATATACTTGTTGTTATTATTTACTTTTAGAGATGAGATTA
This sequence comes from Hypomesus nipponensis, assembly GCF_054491055.1. NCBI lineage: Eukaryota > Metazoa > Chordata > Actinopteri > Osmeriformes > Osmeridae > Hypomesus > Hypomesus nipponensis. Next base: position 1,773,449 of record NC_140374.1, read on the forward strand.
CATGAATAGCTCTGTGTTGTGTCAGTCGTTAAAGCTCTGTGTTGTGTCAGTTGTTAAAGCTCTGTGTTGTGTCAGTCGTTAAAGCTCTGTGTTGTGTCAGTTGTTAAAGCTCTGTGTTGTGTCAGTTGTTAAAGCTCTGTGTTGTGTCAGTTGTTAAAGCTCTGTGTTGTGTCAGTCGTTAAAGCTCTGTGTTGTGTCAGTTGTTAAAACTCTGTGTTGTGTTCGACCTAGCAGTTTTCTCACCATCAGTTTCTGTTTCTCTTCCTCAGTTGCTCCATTGCTGTCGATGTTCAGCATGGGCATCTTGTCATCATGCTGAGGTACACCTGGAGAGGAGATTCAGTCCTGGTTTAAAAAATCGGTTCTCATCTGACTGTCATTTAAACATTCATTTCATTACAAAAAGATTACCTGTATGTTCAGCATTGGTTGATGACAAGTGTTCCTCAGTGGTAACTATTTGACTGTAAATTAATTAAACAAAATACCTTAAATTATAATATATACTATGCTGTGATGTGTACAATAATATTTGTAATAATATTATTTATTGTAACTAACACCAGTAAATAGGTTTTACTCTTATAATCACAGGCAGTTTAACTCTTAATGGGGGCCTAACATGGTATGACATTCTTTGGTAAAAAAAAATACTGATAGAAATGTCCTCTTTAAAACTACACAGAACATGGTACTGTCCTGCTTTTTAAAGATCCATACTGTACCATCCAATCAACAGTTAGTTAGAATATGTAAACGTTCTTTAGGTGCTATCAAAATGTCATTGTATAACTGTGACTTCACCTTATGGCCTTGAGACAACTTTTCTTTTGAGCGTTGTCACTTTGCAGTTTTTCCTTTGTCTCTTTGACTTTCTGGTGACAGAACAGCACATAGTTCCTGTCACTGTTGTTGGCCCAGAAAGTGCCTACTGGGGTCTCGTAGCGGAGACAAAAGTCCACTCTGGCGCCCTGCGAGCCCAATGCAGGCACCAGGGTGAGCTTGAAAGAGAAACAGTCTGTTACTCCATCACCAGACCCAGGGACGTACTCTGCTAGCAGGTCAAAGTGGCTCGCCCACGCGTCCAGACTGGTGCGGACATACAGCATCTTATCAAAGGACAGGTTGAGGACTCGGATGACCCCGCGGAGTATGGAGGTCCCTGGGAGCAGCTCGACTCTCTCCAGCTCCAGCTTCTGCTGCCTGACCCTCAGTGCCAGCTCCTCAGGCGGCAGTGGCAGCGTGAAGAGAGTGGACAGGTAATACTCCTCCACTTCCTTCCCGTCTCCCTCCAGAGAGTCCCTGCAGCCAGGCAGCCGGGGGATGTCCCACGAGTCGAACTCCTTCACCGACACCAGGCTGAGCCCCAGGACGTCAGCGAAGGACACCCTCCTGGATCTGGACGGGGGCAGCTCTAGCTCAGAGTCTTCACTCGACACGGACGTCTTCCTCCGGGGGCAGGGGGACGATTTGGGCTTGATGCCGCCGACCTCCTCCTCGTCCTCGTCCTCGTCTCCGTCCCAGCTGTCGCTGAGGCCTGGGACACCGAGGAGGCCACCGGCCCCGGTGGGTCTCTCTCCCGCTGCAGGCTCCATGAGGCTCTCTCTGCGATTGAGTGAAGGGGAACCACAGAGTCGATGCTTTTGGCAACTGACATTCAACATGCTGTGCCCTGACAGATAGAGTCGAGTTACAGTCCACATTGTAGCGAGGGCCAGCACTATAAATAGGTGGCTCGAGACTTAAGCTATGCAGTCAGGGCTCAGGAGAACACTGGGAAAATATAATACCAAATCTTATTTGAGACGCAGAATTACAACAATGAAGTGTTGGACATTATTGGAAAAAATACATATCCTCTTAATACTCATTCTGTCCTTGTAAAATGTTGTCCAGTCATTGTAAAATATATTTTGCATCTGTGGGGTAGATAATTAAATGTTATTCAACACAATAAATATATAATTCATTGGGCTTTCTTCAGTAATTTTATTTTACTGACAGTGGGTTACATACAGCAAATAACTTTGAGCTATTTGCAGTTTGGCTTCACAAAATTTGAATGGCAAATATTTATATTAATGAGTCCACTAAGGTGGGGTACTGTTATGTACCATTAGGAGTGCAGCACAGGAAGCCAGGAGGCCAGGAGCCAGGAGCAGGCAGGCTGTTCTGAGTCTCTGGGGCGGAGAGAACCATGCTGCCTCTGGGAGGGAGGGTTCTGGGGGAGAGGGTTCTGGGAGAGAGGGTTCTGGGGGAGAGGGTTCTGGGAGAGAGGGTTCTGGGGGAGAGGGTTCTGGGAGAGGGTTCTGGGAGAGGGTTCTGGGAGAGAGGGTTCTGGGAGAGAGGGTTCTGGGGGAGAGGGTTCTGGGAGAGGGTTCTGGGAGAGAGGGTTCTGGGAGAGGGTTCTGGGAGAGGGTGCTGGGGGAGAGGGTTCTGGGAGAGAGGGTTCTAGGGGAGAGGATTCTGGGAGAGGGTTCTGGGAGAGAGGGTTCTGGGAAAGAGGGTTCTGGGAGAGGGTTCTGGGGGAGAGGGCTCTGGGAGAGAGGGTTCTGGGAGAGAGGGTTCTGGGGGAGAGGGCTCTGGGAGAGAGGGTTCTGGGAGAGAGGGTTCTGGGGGAGGGTTCTGGGAGAGGGTTCTGGGAGAGAGGGTTCTGGGGGAGGGTTCTGGGAGAGGGTTCTGGGAGAGGGTTCTGGGAGAGAGGGTTCTGGGAGAGAGGGTTCTGGGGGAGGTTTCTGGGAGAGGGTTCTGGGAGAGGGCTCTGGGAGAGAGGGTTCTGGGGGAGAGGGTTCTGGGAGAGAGGGTTCTGGGGGAGAGGGTTCTGGGAGAGAGGGTTCTGGGAGAGGGTTCTGGGAGAGAGTGCTGGGGGAGAGGGTTCGGGGAGAGAGGGTTCTGGGAGAGGGTTCTGGGAGAGGGTTCTGGGGGAGAGGGCTCTGGGAGAGAGGGTTCTGGGAGAGAGGGTTCTGGGGGAGGGTTCTGGGAGAGGGTTCTGGGAGAGAGGGTTCTGGGAGAGGGTTCTGGGGGAGAGGGCTCTGGGAGAGAGGGTTCTGGGGGAGAGGGTTCTAGGGGAGAGGGCTCTGGGAGAGTGAGATGGGATATTTGGGTGTGTTGCCTCTGTGGGAGATTAGAAGCTATGTGGCTGAGCCAGTGGACTGGATAGGCCCCCCCCGGTGGGTCACCCTTCAAGTCTCCTTGGAGATGGGTCATTGGGCTGGGTGACCCCTAATTACACTCCTGACCTTTTACAAAACACTTCTGTCATAGAGGGATGGTGTTACTGTCACCTGATGAGCCCCCGTGGTCTCAAGGTCTAGCTGGGAGATGCATGACACAGCCACAAGCACAGGCTTACAGTATGGCAACCTGCTGGTGATTATAGGTGCTATGCGTTATATAAACGTTATAAAAAAGAACTTGTGTATTTTGTGTTATCAATATTTCAGCTGTCCATGACAAGACTGTGCATTTGAAACAGCAGAAACACATGTGTCCACTAGATGACAGTAAACAGAAGATTTACTACTGGATATACTTCTGATGTTTTTGTTTTGATCACTTCCTCATTTGTTGAATGTGACATTTAAATAGTTGTAGACTACCCAAAGTAGATATCCTTTCTACCATAACTTAACATCGTGTATTATTTTTTCATTTCAAGTGGACAGAGCTTTTTGAGATAGTGGAATGCATATAAATTGTATTACATTTGTATCTTAAGTGCACCCCCCTTACACACAAACACACACACACACACACACGCACCCACACACATACACCATGACAATTTTTATGCTTGTATGATAAATAAAATATTATATTTAAATACAGAGAGCACCTGTTTCATGTCGCATTTTATATCTATATTATGTAAGACTGTAAATATTCAATTTGAAAACTTTTAACAAATCAATCAACAACGCAATTATAAATTAACATAACACGTTGTAATAAAAAGTCTCTCTGCAACATTCGAACACTGAGGATAGCATTCGATATCCTACAGTACACAACCTAACTTCTATAGCCTTTCTTTATCGCTTGTGTCGCTTACC